>NC_134483.1:158436319-158528819 GCF_040206685.1 Ascaphus truei | reverse complement strand
ACTTCAAGTTATTGCTGCTAAAGGTGGTTCTACAAGCTATTGAATCATAAGGTGTACTTAGTTTTTCACACATGGCTTCTCCAGTTTGGCTTTATTTTTGTTAAATAATTCATGACACTGTGTAATATGTCATGTGTTGTTTTTCATCTGAGGTTGTATTTACCTAATTTTAAGACCTGCTAAGGAACAGATGATTGTTATTATGTCCTGATATGTAAAACCATAAAATTCAAAGAGAGTATACTTTCTTTTTCACACAACTGTATATATATTTTTGTTTTTTTCATTTGAAGTGTTTTAAATAACAGAACAGACCTTATTGGTTGGGGAATGCAGCCACATTTACATCTATATAAAACATATATCTTCTTCTTGCCGTTAGATTTTCTCAGCTTTCACTACGTGACATTTATTTCAAGATTTAGCATATTAACGATTAATTGGTGGGCTTCTAGTACCGCATCAAAGGATACATTTCACATTGCCTAATAGTGTTGTAAAAAAGAGCGTGGAGGTTTTTTTGTTCCCATACAATAATCATGATGAGATCATTGTTCATATTTCTTGGTCTTAAAGCTTTAAAGAGAGATCCTCTTATTCAGAACTTTTCAAGCCTCTTTTCAAGGACCTCTAGCCTCACCAGGTTTTAGGAACAACCAATGCAATTGCACATACTGTAACTTGCATATTAATAGAATGTTGGGTGGTTGACTTGGAAACCTGGAATGATTTAGGACCCTGAGAAGAGGTTCAAACGCTTCTCTAATTGGATTTTACTTCATCTGTGTGGATATGATTAGTATTCTCAACATTGAAAAAATAAAAATTGGAAAACATACAGTAAAAAAAAATGAATGCCTTCCCTCCTACTTCTTTTGACCTTTCTGTCTATTGTCCTTTAATATTTTTTTTTAAGTTATATTAATGAAAGTATAGTGTCACTTATCTATATGCAGCTCTGTTTCCCCCACCCTATGGGAGATGTGGTGGCTACTTAGTGTGCGTGGTGCTTTACCTGTGGCTCACAGGGGACCTAACCTCCTCTGCTGGGAACTTGGGGTGTACCTGGATCGTCTGGTAACATCACCTCCACCTGTGAGGGATCCTGACAGCGCCAGATAACCCTTTCACAGGACCCAATGCAATAATTACACACAGCGTATATGATAACAGGTTTACTAAACATGCAAATAACAGGACACAGAATAACACAGGCCGCACAGGACCGTACTACCACACCGTGTCCTCTGTCCAACCACCCTGTCCACACCCTGGTGGTGTTTTCCCCAAAGTACTATGGCACCCAACCACCCGTTGTCCACAGACGTCAACCGGCCCAATGTATTTGTGACAGCGCTGCTCACAATCAGTGTTAGGCCTCGGGCATGGTCAGCGCTTATGTGCTGACCCATGCTGAGGCGCGCTGCTGCTCAGCAGTGAGCCCCTGCAGCCGCAATGAGAGCGGCTTTAGCAGGGGCTCGCTTATGCTTCCGCAAGCGTGCGGAAGCGTAAGTCTTAGCAAAATTTTAAATTCAAGCGCTCAAGGGAGCGCAGGGCCGGTCACGTGAGCGGTTCGCCCAATGAGGGCGAACCAGCTCCGTGACGTCACAGCCCCCCTCGCGCCCCCCCACGACACGCCCCCGGACGGTGCGCGGAACAAGGCCAGGGAAAGCACTCGCTCCTCCGCACACCTCAGCACGGCTGCAGTCCTATGTACGCAACCTTAGGTTGCGCATATAGTGACAGAGACGCGATGTCCCTTCAAAACAAATGTATTGAAGCCATTGCCTGTGCTTATAGTAAGCATGGAGCGACTGATTTGTTGCGGTTACCGGAAGTCAAGTCAATTTAATTTTTCCAGCAACCGCAGCGTGACGTCACCGTCGCATCGCTGTCGCCAGCACTGTAAGCGCCTTAGAGTTGGTGCACTTGTAGATGGGGTGTGATACCTGCCGATTGTTCCGGCACTCGGTGCCACCGACTGAAAAGAAACTGTCTGGTCCCACGATGGTGTCTGCCTCCACGTGGGGTGGTATCCAGCTGGAGGTTCCCACCTTGATGAGTCTCTAGCCTTAAGGTTACGGTCTGATCCCAGACCACAGGCCGAGTCCGCTGCGGGGTGTCCTGCTGTGTCCCTGACATTATGGAGGCTAATTGGGACAGTGTCCCTGTCTAAGGGCCAGTCCCTGTAGCAGCCACAAGCTTACAGGGAAGTCGGGGCCTATAAAGGGGTCTCTGGCCTAGTGCAGGGGCCTACTGATGCCCTACACCCTGCACCTTCCATGTCCCAGCTCCGACTGGCGTGGTCCCAGCGTGCCAAATGTATCTATATCAGGGAGCAGGGGGTTGCTGCAGCCCTATTGGCTGTGTGGCTCCAGGGGACCTTGCAGCCTCGGGGGCTGCTGGGTAATGTAGTTCCTCTGCGGAGTATTCCCTAAGATGGACGCCGCTATTGCGCTTCCACTGCGCATGCACAAGGAGTCCCAAGATGACCGCTGCAACCTCAGGCCGTACTGCGCATGCGTGGCCAATTCCAATATGGCGATGCCATGCAACGGGAGCCGCCGCGCACCTCCTGAGACCCGCTTTCCATCCTGACTGCTCGCACGCTACCGCAGCCCACCCCGCTCTCTCCCCAGCCTCCGCTGACGGCCGCAGCGGAAGGTAAGGTGACGAAGAGGGACCCATGGGGGACCTGGCCACATATAGGAAGTATATTGTTCTTTCTGCATGTGGCTTCTACTTGTTAGCATCATTATTATGTAAGCCTTCAGCATTACATGTCTGAACTACATCTTATTAAATTGCAGTCTTGGATTTGCCTATCTAATGTTTCCATCTTCTTTCACAAATGAAAATAAAGTGGTCTGTGGCTGTGCCTTAAGCATTTAAAAGGTTCATAATTGACAGCCAGCATTATGCTTTTGTGGGGTACCTGTGTCAATATTGAAGTTACATTTAAAAATAGATATTACTAGATTTGTAAAACAACTGTCAAGAAACCTTTTTATGCTAGTGATGGCACACGCATCAAAAATACATACAATTAAAATGTCGAGTCCTTCATAGATATAACAATGTGTACAGAGCTTTTTAAAATGACAGGTGTCGACATTATGCATATTTGTAAAGTGCACGCACAATAAAGGAGCTTGCATCTCTACTGATTCGAATAGGTAGCTGAAGGAATTGACTATTCCCAGCTTCCAACAAGTTTCATCTTTTATTAGTTTCTGTGGTATTCAAGTTGAAAACTCTTTCCAGATGTCAGCCCTAAGGTCCAAATTGTATTATTATGCAATTATTGTAATTGTTGGTATTTTTTTGTCCATAGCTTTCACATGTAATTTCCGAAGAGCACACAAGTTGGGACACATTATTATTATTTTTTTCATGTCTGGCAGTACTTAGGTTTGCAATGTGCCAGCAAAATAGACCTGTTGCTTAGCCTTAATTCACCATGCAAAAAAAAAAATCACAAATAAAGTTTAAACACGCAGACCGCAATGTCTATCCATTAATAGCACTATAATCTACTACAGGCTCATTGTATTTCCAGATGGTACTAAATATGTCCCAGTATCTGGATGCTGTCAGTTGCATTTGATATAATAGGGCTCCACAAATGCCAACATTCTGTGATTTAGGGAAAGTTTGTCTATTAGTTGCCAATGTAGCCCTGTTACATTATTATACTGTATACTGTATAGCAATTCAGTATTCTTATGTGGTTCCAGTGATTAGAGCAAGTTTAGACCTCTGATGCAATGTGACTATAATGATTCAGGAGAATATAACAATGTATTGTATTCACTATAATATGACAGGATATATGCTAAAGCCAGGGCTGTAGATGCTTGATGATACAGTCATGTTTAAAGGACTCCACTCTATAGTCTCAGAATTCAGCTTTAATAGAAATTATATCACTATTTAGTGTGTGTTTACAATGGTAACTGAAATGAACAGATATAATGAAATGATAGTACATGTTTATTTTGTTAGGGCTCATACCGACTACAACAATGATTGTGTCTGGGTCATACTGTAAGAGTTTAGAAATGTTGTCAAAAATAAAAAAAAGGTTATTTCACTTTTTCTTCAGAAAATTAGTACTGTACAGTATTTTGAATTGCATGAGAATGAAAAAGGCCAAAGCAACAGTAATTTTTAGGAGAATAAAATGGACAGAAGCGTGACTGTATTAAAAAAATACAAATTATATATATTTAGCATAGTGAGCTGGACATCAAATTGAAAAAAAAAAACACAACTATTTTACATTCTGTAACTACGGTATTTTATAAGTGATATTAGACTGGTGTCAATTTGGCAGTAGAATGTTGCAAACCAAATTCTGCCTGTCACATGCCACAGGATTTGTTTAGAGTTGAGGTCGGATTTTGATCTGCTGCTTCCATGACCCAAACATATTTTACGAATATTGCTTCTAGAATGAAAAGCCATAACTACGGGTTTTCTGAAAGAGCTTTGCAATAATATATTCAGTTGACTTGTGTCGTTTATTCAATATAATTTCAAGGAACAGTATGTACAGAAGAGAACCAAAGAGAAAAAAAGGGCTTTGTCAAAATTTATGTGGAGCACAATTCCCATCTGGTACAGTAGATGCTTTTATCAAACAAATGTACCTACTATCGGGTGTATGAGCTTAATTTGCATGTTAAAAATGGATGAATCCTGAATATTGAATCAATACTGTTAATGTGAAAACAGACATTTAAAAAAATCAATCTGTTGGGTTTTCCAAAACAGAAGTCGAACACAGGCTTTCCCAATAATTAAGGTATTCAGAAGGAAACACGGGCAGATTATATTGTTGTGTGTGTGTGTGTGTGTGTGTGTGTGTGTGTATATATATTCTCTAAGAAGATAGGTGGAGGGGGTGTTGCAGCGCGATGAAACTGGAGAGCGTCACGGCTGCTACTGGAATACTTTGCAACACTTACCTGAGATTAAGTATAACTTCACTCTTGCTGCAGATGAGCTACAGGATTTACATTAAGGAAAGTACCCCTCATACACTGGCGACACACTTTATTCGAGCTCGGCTAGTCCCACGAATTCGGGTATACCCGGGTGTATTGAGGTTTGTGACTGTTTTCTGCCCGAGTGCATTGAGGTATTTTCCAGGCAGGGATTGAAGCATTTTATTCCCGCTGGCTGCAATACTGCACAGTATATATATATATATACTGCATTACAATTCATGAATTTATGCCATCTGGTAGACACGCGAAGCATTGCAGCCTATTAAATCCTAATCATTATCATTTAACAGATCAGCCGCCCGTCAGCCAGGCATGAACCATGGCTGGGAAGGCAAACGCAACGGGACTTGTCAGAGGTGAGGAGCGGCGCATTCCAGGTATCTGCCAGGTACAAACTGGGTATTTGCTCGAATAAAGTGTGTCGCAGCAGTAGGTGGGAACAGGCCTGAAGAAGGTCCAAGTTCCTGATAGCCCACCTTGTACTTGGACATTTTTTCCTGTGAGCCATCACTAGCTGTCCTTATTGCTTTTGTGTAGCACTGATATTTATTAGTGCTATGTTTTCTTTTCTTAATGTCTTTGTGTCCCTGGTTTCTTTCCCAGGTTCTTGGGTGTCATCTTCCAAGTGGGAATTTTTGGGCACTGTCTTCCTACATTACCCTGTATTTGTTGACATTTTTTGGGGTGTTTTTTCACCATGTATAATTAGAGCACTGTTTGATACAACATTACTGTCTCTGTCATTTGTGTGAAGTGCTGCGGGTATTCTCTTCATTGTGTACTCTGAGGATTTAGGGAAATCCTCCTACCTGCGTGCACCATTTCTACTTTTCTGCTAGTACAGTCATTGTATTGGTGCCGACTGACTCTTCATTTTTTATCTACATATCTGTATGCATACATACTGTGACAGCCACTATCTCTATATGCTGGAGTAGCGCAGCTAGTGTGCTTTCCAGCGTGCAGGAGGTTAAATTCCTTCTGGAGAGCCTAGATGCAGGTGGAGCAAATTAATCAGACCTGAATGAACAGGGGTTTAAAGGCAGGAAGGAAGTTGCCACAAGAGAGGTTGTTTTTCCCCAGGAGGGTAGAGAGACTTCTCCACAACCAGATGGAAGAGCTGGTTGGTACAGTTCCCCTCGGCCTGCTGGGACAGCATGGGAAGCACACATAGGACAAGACTCCATGAAACTTAACAAGCCTGCTGGATGTGGGGCTTGACTTCAAGGAACCGGCATTCCATAGACTGCTGAGGGAGCAGAGCTGCCCTGTTGAGGTGGCTGTATCCAGAGGGACTCTCCTGGGACCCACAACATATCAAATAAGGACTTTGATATTGTTGTGTATATTTTATCTCTAAACATGTGTGTTTTGACTGGTAAGCGGTTTGGCTGTCCAGCCAATTAGAGAGGGACCTGCTGTTGTCATTCTCCTAAAGAGTAGTAGGTTTTTTTTTGTGGTTCTATCTTCTTAAAGGGACAGTCAGTGTGCCTAATGTTTAGTTATTGTAAGAATAAATCACTGCAGTTACAACTTAAACCACTGTCTAAGTGTCTTACTGACCCTACCGTGAGGCCGTCCTGCCACCATACATACAGAAATTTTCTATATGATTTTATGGTAATTTTGTTGTTTAATGTCCGAGCATACCACAGAGAAAAAGCAAGTTAAGACTGCTGCAGTACATCTGTGCTCTTCTAGCAAGTCTGTTAGTTTCTAGTTGAGTAACTAAAGAAACAACCTAAAGTGTTGAAGGTAGCTTTACTTTATACCTGAAACAACAATAATACTGGATTTACTAACCCATAAAGAGAAGATAAATGTCCTGTTGGGAATCGAACATCAATTAGCAATAAATTAATTTTCTTCACTATTTTTTAGAGTGCTGGTCCCTGTGTGTGTGTGTGTGTGTGTGTGTGTGTGTGTGTGTGTGTGTGTGTGTGTGTGTGTGTGTGTGTGTGTGTGTGTGTGTGTGTGTGTGTGTGTGTGTGTGTGTGTGTGTGTGTGTGTGTATACACACACAAACATACACATTTTTGTCTATAAAAGTGCATTTATTAGTTGCTTGTTTTTTTTTAAACCTACTAAATAGTAGAGATCACTAAAACGTTAAAGCATAATACAAAATTGGTTAACTTGTGGCTTGACAGATGGTAATATCTTACTCCAGAATAAAAAAATCCTTAATGTGTGATGACTTTTGTGAAAACTAGTTTTCCTGTGAATTTTGTGACATTTCTGCAAAACTCACTTGATAACCTTTATGCAAATCTCTCGACAAAACTCTAATGCTGCAGATGTTCATTTATGTTAAAAATAGAAAAAAAAAGACTTCTATTTCTCCACCAACTATGTAAAAAAATGTTGCTAGATACATTTCCAACTTTTTACCAATTAAAAGAAATTTGCAAAAATAAGCAAAACAAAATGGGACAAAATAGCATATCTTTAGGACGTACTACAGTAATTGATTAGCGTTTGCATACTTCTACGTAAAATATGTCATATATATTCTATCAGGTCATTTTTTAAGACTGTCTCGACCTTCTTTCCATTACAATTGTCCACATGCCTACATCATTCTGTTCTCGGGACTGACCCCCTTTCTTGGCCCTTGGATAGCGTTGCTGTCTGATGTGAATTAATCGTTGCACAGCATGACGAGAGCAAATTCAAAATCATCCATGTCCTGACGGTAAAACAGAAATTACTGGTGCAAACACACCACCAGATTTATTAAAGAAAAAAAATCCTATTACTCCTGATAAATAGACTTCATCTTCTAACGTGGCGAATACACAGGATTAAGAACCTAGTTTACAGTTAACATATTGGTGAATGCATGTTACCAAAAAGAAAATTAAATCATTACAAGTATGGATTCTTCAAATACATCCAAGAGTTAATACACTTTTTTAGTCATTGATTTCTTGCATGCTAATGGTAGTTAGCGTGTTTCTTGATTAAGTTGGCTTTTTAATATAGGAATTGACTTAATTAAATTCACATGAAAAATATTCACTTTTGATTTTAATTCCATAATGTTTATTAAAAGACATTTTTATAAGATCCACTTAATATAGCAGTGTTGCTTTATGTGCTGCAGGTCTCCTAGGCACTAAAGTAGCTTTAAAACGCCATGTAATAAATTAATCAGAATCCCAGATCTCATGAATAATTTGGCTCCATAGTGCACTTCAGGACATCGTCGAAGAGAGCGAACGTAGAAAGCTAAATGTGCTACGTCGGGCAACGTGTTGGCATCATCTGGGTAATGGGGGGAAAAAAACTCTCTTTTTAATGGTTAAATAAGTGTTTGCAGTGATGTTTCAGATACAATGCACAGAGTTTGTGTCAAAAAGATTGATGGGGAATTAAAAAAAGCAGCCGCGTCTCTTTCAATTTTGCTTCGTTCAGTGCCCTGGAATCGCAGTTTTTCCCACTTCCATTTAGCCAGTCAAGCAGCGCCGGAGAATGAGTTTTGCATGTTTTAATGGACAGCTGCCGCAGCTTCCATTTGTAGTGCTGTAAAGGTAGAACATATTTCTACACGTTTCATTCCTGACGGTTAATAGATCACCGAAGGCAGACACATTTGAAATAATGAATGGAAGCGCTGTCCTCAAATGGTTCTATATCAGCCCCTTTGTATTCATAGCCGTATTTATGCTATAAAATGTACAGATGTGTTTTTAGCATCAAAAACTTGGTTGCCTAGAAATTCTCCTTACTCTAGCAGGCACAGAGCTGAACTGATACCAGCTGTTTGCTTGCGGTTAGGTTATTAAGTACAACAATGACTGAAAGTTCTTGGAAACAAATGTCCATGTAGGAAAGACACAATAAGAGCTTAAAATATTGATGAGCGGCCTGGCAGAGGTTCAACATATTTTGCATTCCTAATAGGAATCTTGATGGTCTGCCCTAAAATGTATTATGAAAAGACAAAAGAAAAAACAGACCTAGAAAAGAGCTGTCTCAAATTGATTTGTTTTATTGTTGCAGCACCTGTCAATAGGTGAAAAGTTGATAACCTGTTTCTGATGGAAATATTTGTTAAAAAGATGTCAAAGAACATTGTTTCCCTTGTATTGTAGATAAGTTTTGATATACCTGTACTGAGTTTTTTTTTTCTTTTTAGAATTAGAAAAATTATATTAAAGTAACATTTTAGATTGACAGCACCTGATCTAAATCTGTCCTGAAAATCATCACAGCCCTTCTCTGAAATTATAGTGTTGGGAAAAAAGTAATCACTGTAATGGGGGAAAAATAATAATAATGGAAACAGTATTTCAGGGCGAGAGGTGGGATATGGGGTGGTGGGCAGAGGGGAAGGGAAATGGGGTGAAAGGCAGTACATTTTCATGGGATAAATGAGGCACTTATTTCTCTCTCTTGACTAATCACAATTCTTTACTCATCATTCTAATGATGAAGTGATGCACAAGTTCATGCAGCACATTGCTCCTCCGATAGCTATCTGACATTAGGAGTCTCCCTGAACAGAATCTGTGTCTGGGATTGCAGGGCGCAGGGTTCATTTCTCGCCTGAAACATGAAAACCTTTTATCTTCTGAAACACTCAGTTGTGGCCTATAATTACGAGCATTTATACATACATAGACGTATATATATTTTGCCTACCTACATTTATCCACGAAGTATGGATTCACTTTAAAACAATTGCACAGCTGGACCCTCCAAGATGGAAAGGGTATCCAGTATATACAATTGCCATGTAGAGCTCAACAGCTGCTTCCTTTTTATGTTTCCATTCATATTCCAGTGTCAAGTCCTAGAGTGAATCAGAGGAAATTCAAGGTCTGAAATTCTAGTATATATGCTTCTGTCAGATGCTGACCAGTGTTTGGGCCTGCTGGAGTAATGAACTTTTATTACCAGTAGCCTTGAGCTACAGTAGGGGTCTTTTCATGCTTTGAAATTCAGCAAATATTATGTTGCTAAAATAAAAAAATTCTGTAAGATATATTACAAATAGTGCATCCAGTTATAATGCAGCAATTGTACTCCCATTCGGCATTATGTAGCATGTACAATGACCTGCTGCATAGGTTTATGTAGCACAGAATCAAAGATTTTTACCAGCTATGTTTTTGCATTAGTGCTACTCAACAAAATAGCTTCTTTTTTTTTAATACAGTTGTTACCGAGCTCCCTTACCTCCATGGCAGTTCCGGGGAAAAAGGGGGGAGGCTGCAGAGGTGGTCGGGTACTGCTGGAGCTCCATGGTGGACCGGCAATGCAGGGAACCGCCTTCTTGGGTTTTGCGCATGTACATTGAAGCCCGTGAGCATGCGCAGTCAGTAGTTGCGGTGGCCATTTTCAAAACGGCTCTGCAAGGGAAGCCCCTAGGAGAGTATGGGGAGATACAGTTTTGGTGCAAAGATGGCATGCGCCAGTCGGAATGAGGATGGCAAAGAGAAAGATAGTGTCCAGTTGCCAGTGGCTTCCGGACTAGGCCAGATCTTCCCCGTAAGCTCCAGATAGGCTGCTTAGCCCCTTTCAGGTTGTCTGTACTGTAGGGAAGGCCCCCAGATAGGGACGCTTCCCCGTAGCACTACAGTAGTATTGCGCAGTGAGTGTGTTGGACAGACGGCCACATGGTGAGCTGCGGTCTGGGACCAGAC
This sequence comes from Ascaphus truei, assembly GCF_040206685.1. NCBI lineage: Eukaryota > Metazoa > Chordata > Amphibia > Anura > Ascaphidae > Ascaphus > Ascaphus truei. Next base: position 158,518,156 of record NC_134483.1, on the reverse strand, counting down.
CCAGGCTACCTCAGAGGCATTAAGGGAGCTGTAGCATTAAGGGAGCTGCTGTAGCTCCCTCTAGACACGGACGTCACCGGTGAGGAGAGGAAGGATTGGGCAGACCCTGCGTTGTGGGATCACGTTACGGTTCTGCTGATACAACATTTACAGTATAGTCTGGCCTGAGACCAGGAGGATACCACATGCACCAACGACTCTACACAGGGGTAGCGCTACGCCACACACACTCTTTGGGTGGGCCTTGTTTGTGGACACAATGGTTGTTAGGTGCCCAGGCACCCTCAGTACTTTGGGGAAATCCCACCAGGGGTGGTGACATTGTGTTGGGTCATTGCATTGTGGGGGACGTGGTGTGGGGGTATTACTGTTATTATTAGTGTGCTCGTAAACATATATATATATATATATATATATATATATATATATATATATATATATATATATATATATATATATATATATATATATATATATATATTCAGTGGTCGTCAAATCATCAAAAAATCTACTCGCCGAACAAAAAAAAATCTACTCGCCACCTAGTACCACACGTGTGCTGCTTGGGCCAATAGGAGCTCGCCACGATGGTAAATCCACTCGCCCGGGACGTGCAAATGTATAGGTTTGTCGAACACTGTATATATTTATATATATATTTATACACACACACACCTGTGTGTGTGTGTGTGTATTCTTCACTATAATTAGTTCCTGTGAGGGGTTATCCCGCTACGCTGGAACCCCTCATCAAGTGGAGGCGCTGTACCGAGAAGAGTGAGCGCACATCCCTGGCTCCCAGTGGCGATGGCATAGGCCTTCTGTGTGTCACAGGTAATTCAGCACACGTAGTTCCCATTGTCATTGGGAAAGGGTGCTAAACAGTATATGTGCCTTTGTGCAGTTAATCTCTGTCCTAAACGCTTTGCTAGTGAATTTGGTATTGTACTTGGGGACACAGGATCATATTGGACAGGGGCTGGGTCTCAAACCAAGATATTTCACTTTAGTAGCTAGCGTTTATTTTAACCATTAGATCACTCGTGCTCACAAGATGTATTTGTTATAAAGTTAACATTAAACGGGGAAACCATGGGCTTTCAATGGGCAATATGGCAGCAACTTACTTTTTTTCTAAATACATTTTTAACCCCCAAGTCCCAGTGGTCAGCGACGCGTTCTAGGACAGTAACTGCAATGCTTTGCTATATTCTCCAACAATTTTTTATTTATTTTTTGCAATGTGTTTCTGACTCTCTTTACACTAGTTCAGTGTTTCCTAACCTTTTCAGTCCCTACACTGTTTCTGTAACCCACTATACTGGCTGGGATCTGCCATGATATATTTTGGGGGGACGAACCCGTTGGAGATACCTCACGAACCCCTAAGGGTTCCCGAACCCTCCTTTATGAATCACTGCAGTAGTTCATTTTAATGCAGCTCAATCTTTGCCTCCAATGGTTCCACCCACCACCAGACGAGCTCAGATTCAGCCCAATACCACGCACACGGCCCACACAGTGACACAGCATCAAAGTCACCAGCATGTGTCCCTCTACGTTTTACTGTTACTGTCCCCATCTCTTTCCATCCTCCTCCTGTGTGACGCGGCCCCCATCTCTGGTGACCTATCCTGGGATTTACATCACCATCTTGTAACAGCAAAGAAAGGTAAGCTGGATGGTGTGTGTGTCTGTCACTATATATACAGTATATTTATTTTTTTATCCATCTCAGTTTGTCAAAGATAAGCGTTCATTCAACAAGCTTTACATAACAATAAGGTACTTATTCAATAAGCCAGCGGTGTTCAAACTGGGGGAGGGGCGCTACATTTTATGAGGGTGGGGGGCTCGGTAGTTACAGAGGTCCCGCGCTCTCCCCCCAGACATTTAAATTATATGCCAGGGGACCACGCAAATTCTCTCTAATAATCTTACCTTCCAGAGACGCGTCGTCTTGGTAACCCGGAGTCATGTGATGTCAGATTACCAAGGCGATGTGACGTCACATGACCCCGCGTATCATTTGACGCCTGGGTCGAGCGGGGGGGGGAAGGGGAGCAGGCAGGGGGGTACACCTGCAATAAGCCATAGCAGGCGATTCCACCGCATCGAAAACTGGCATTGACTTGGTCGATAGCACTGTCGTTGGCTGCTTTTGGGCTTATTTAATAAGCCCCTAAAAGGTGATTTATCAAAGTCATGTTAAAAAAACCCTCTAAATTAAATTTTGTATGTATTATAATATAACAAGCATATTTCTTTCTATAGCAACCATTTACAAAGTCACATCGCCCTCTTCTGAAACAGTCTCTGGCACACCCCTTTTTTAGCCCTGCCTTCTCTCTAGCAGAACACCAATTGTGTCTAGTGACTGCTTGGTAACATGATCTTCCCCAGAGAACTTTGCATCTTTGGTCCTCTTCTGCTGCGCTGAGACCCATGTAGTAAACCCCCGAGTCGAATCTTTGCTGATCGGCATCTTGGCTAATTAATTATCATTGTTTGGATTGTGTTGATGCACATATTAAAAGGGAAAACAAATTTAAGTAAAAAAAAAAAAAAAAAAAAACGGACAGCTTGGACTGCTGCTTTAAACAAGGAAATTGAAAAGTTGAAATAAAAAACACTGGTTAATATAAATTTTCTGCAGGTTTCTGGTACTGAAGATGTGAGTGTATGGAAATATGTTTGTTTTAGAATGTGTGCCGAAATGACGTTCGGTGCATATGCTTTACATTAGGACCATGAATTTGATTTAAATTGATGTGAAAATAAGACGTACAGTATGCATTCTGAGGAGAGCATATTGTCTTGTTGTGAAAAAAAAAAAAAACTATTAAAGGAAGCCATGGGAGTGTAGAGAATATCTGTGCTATTGAATTTAGCTCTAAATAATGTTACATGCTGATTGTTACACCGGATTAAAATACCAAACCGTTAGCAATAGAAAGTCTCATGGCAAATTATACTGGCTTCCCATTCCATTTTGTATAAGTGGAATCAGTCGTTGTTTTATTTTCCAGTAACACAGCTAGGATTTAATGACAAAGGATTTTGTTACATGAAATACTAACCCTCACTTGGCAGACATATTTCATAAACATGTTTCCAGTGTTTAAGGACTTTTCAGTTCGAAAACATATAAAACTTTTTTTTCTCCCCAAATAGTCCAAGATCACATATTTTGATCTCATTTATATGGTGACCTTTTCCCCTTTGCAGTTCAGGCCTCTATGGCCATAAATGGGTTAAGATATTTTTGTGTGTTTGTTAGTAGAGTGTGTGTGATTGGCCATTACTGTCTTTACCAATCATTACTAATCATTACCCATTTGTATTTATTCTGAATAAAAATAATTTTAACTAATTCCATTCACTCCATCCAGTGCAATTTAGCAGGGATCTTTACCTCTTATTATATAGTTTAAGAGATTTACAACAAAGATTGTGGTGAGTGTTTGAATGACTAGTGGCATATTTGATTGGTCCAAATAATCTTTTTTGCACACATTATGTTTTCACCTATTAACATACTTTACTGTGATGTGGTGCTTATAATTGTTATTTAGCCACACCATTTCAGCATTAGGCCGCGCTTAAAGTGCGCGCGACGGCCGCTAGCAAAAGTTGTATTTTGCTTTCCGGTGACGTTGCGGTCTTTCATTGGTTCAGAGGCTGTCACATGTGGCGACAGCCTCTGAAAAATCTAATTTGACCAGCTTCAAGAATTCGGCAATACATTTGTTTTGCGCTATATGTCACGTCTCCGTTAACTTAGCGGAGGTCCTTGCTTCTGAATAGGACCCCCACCGCGTTAATACCTGCAAGACAGCTACGAGTCTGTAAGATCTGTTCAGAGGAGTTCCTGGGAGAAGCAGTCTCTCTCTGTCTCCCTGAGCAGCTTTTGAATCAATCCAACATATTTTTTTATTTTTTTCTATACTGGATTGAAGCAGGGGGTCTCCGGAGGTGAATCCCATTCATTTCAACTTCGGGGACCCCCTGCTTCCAGAGATTCATACTGTAGGGGGAGCCACTCCGGGTTGGGGTGCTCGCGTCACGTGGGCCAATAGGAAGCTAGCCCAGCTGGAGCGGCTACCGGCACCCCCTATGAGGTCTATGTCTGTGGAAGCAGGGGTCCCCAGAGCTGACACGAATGGACTTCAGCTCCGGGAATCTCTTGCTTCAATCCAGTACGAAAAAATTAAATAAAGTACAACTTTGAACCACAGCTGGCACAGGTTCTCTTGCTGTCCTGCTGGTCTTTTGGGCTTTGTGACCTTGCTGTTTCGTCTACCGGGCTCCTCAGGACAGATCCTCTCTCTCACATGGTTCTCCCTCTTTAATCACTCCTCCCTGCCTGTGTACCTCCACACTCCCATTTCCATGACGTCTCAGCTCCTCAGGATCCAATGGGCTTCTTTCTTTCTTCTGCTCTCAGCCATTGGCAGGAGAGTATGTCCATTAATACACAACACTTTGAAATGCAGAGTAGGTTAACTGGGGGGGGGGGGGGGAAGCGTGTCTACATAAATGTGTAGTTAGGGGTGTTACATGAGCATTTAAATAGCCTTTAATTAAAAGCGTTTTACTTGCTTTTAGTTGTATGGAGTTATCTTTTTGCGTCAGAGGGACATATGTATGGAGGCAAAAGGGGCGCAATTCTAGAGTTAAACATAAGCACCTGTATGGAAAAAAAATCCCATTGAAATAAAAAAAAAAAAAAATATTTCTTTGATACATCTGGTAGTTTGTGATGCCCCAGACTTACACGAGCTTTGCCTTGCTACATAGGCCACACTGCATCTAAACCTATATTGTGAAGGTTTGTTGCAGGCTGCGATACCAGCATGATAGATCTTCTAGAAACAATTCTAAAGACCTTTCAAGCTCTGATAAAAAGCGTTTCATTTCTGGCAGCAATTTGAAGCAGCAGTTCATGTTTGGGTATGAAAACCCTGAATAAACTGATGTGGGTTACTGTGCATTGCCAGCCCTCTTTAACCATCTTATCTTCTTGAGATCAAGGTCTCCAGTAATTGTAGATCTCCAATTGTTACAGCTGCTGACCCATGCTGCATGTCCCCAATGTCTACTAATCCGGTCCTTTTATTGATGTTGCTGCAGGTTAAATATGTCTGTACAGGTATAAAACAGAATTCAGCATGATCGATCTGGGAAGGGATACGTGAGAGTAAGCCATTTTCTAAAAAGGATGGTGCAGACTTGAGTGTACAGATGCAGTGGCCATTATTCGAACAAATCTCGAAATGGATTTCGGGATTTGTCCGTGATCCTCACTAGTTTTGCTGCTGCAGACATAATGGCCCATCAGATTAACACAGCAGGGGTCCTTGCTGTGAGTCCTACCGGGGTCTGCCTTTCTGTAAGAGACGCGCAGTAAGTGGCTGAATCAGTCACTCTAACTGTGCGCCAATCACAAGCGATCGCGGGGTTTTTATTTAATTTTAAACATTACAGTAATGTAGCAGGGGGTCTCCGGAGCTGAACCGCATTGATTTCAAGTCCGGAGAGCCTCTGCTTCCCATGTTACAGGCCCCGTTATGGGGTGCTGTTATCTCCTATGCATTGAAATGTCCCGATCATGTGACGCGAGACATTTCCATGCATAAGAAATACCGGCACCCCATAACTGGGCCTGTATATCGGGAAGTAGGGGGTCCCCGGACCTGAAACCAATGCGGTTCAGCTCCGGAGACCCCCTGCTACATTACTGTAATGCTTAAAATTAAATATCTAGTAAGCACCAATACACAACCCATCCCCCACATACTGTAAAACCAATATTTATTTTGATAGACACAGGATTAATACCACAGGCCGGTGGGGGTCCCTGGGTGGTCCCGATGGGTGTCAGCAGGCCCCATAGTGCACCCTGGGGGGTACCCACAGGTGTCTGGGGGCCTCCGGGTGTTCCCCGCTAGGCTCCGTGGCCTCCAGATGGCCTCGCTGGTGTCGGGGGTCCCCGGGTCGTTCCCACGGGTGTCTGGGGGCCCTCGGGTGGTCACCGCGGGTGTCTGGGGCACCCACAGCTAATAATAATCAGTACTACTATATCCTGTTATACTGCTCTATTACATTTAATAAGCTATAGACGTTTTGGGAAAATATCAACCAATAAAATCGTACCTTACCTTTTGGAAGAAAACAAGTTGTACAATATTTACATAAAGGTTCAAGCAGGGCACTTAAATTTTATTTAGACTGATCAACCCACATACTGTAACATGTAATTTTATTACAGTTATGATTAGGGTTGCCAGGAGGCTTGTCAAAAAATACTGGACACAATACTGCACCCCCACACACCCCAAAATACATATAAAAAAATACCCCCACCCCCCGAATACATTTACAAAATACCCCCACCTCCCCCCCATCATCATCTCAGCTCATTCTGGCCCCCCCATCATCATGTCAGCTCATCCTGTCGTCCCCCCATCATCACCACAGGTCATCCTGGCCCCCCATCAACATTCAGCACATCCTGGCACCCCATCATTTTACATCATCCTGGCCCCCCTCCCCTCACCTCATCCTGGCCCCTCAAATTGTGTCCTTACCTTATTTCCAGGAAGGACGCAAACTTCTTTGGGCCGCCTGGGTGTGAGCTCCGCCCCCGCTGTCCTCTGATTTGCTGTCCGCTCCTCCAATCAGGGACAGGCTGCACAGACATGAGTGCTCTTGACTGTGCCCAGCCACCGTCCGTGGCCCGGCCCCGCCTCCAGTCCCACATAGGTGTCCAGTATTGCCTCCGATTTTATACCGGACAGGCATCAGAATTACCGTCCGGTCCGGGTGAAAACCGGACACTTGGCAACCCTAGTTATTATTAAGGATACAAATAAAATGATTGGCACATTATGTTACAGGAGAAAAAGTTGAAGGTTTATATTTTTTGTTGACACTTCCTACTGAGAATTAGGTTTTAATAAGCTATACATTTTCTCACCGTGTAACCTGATGTGCTCACAAAATGAAGTTCTGTACACAGTTTCTTGTCTGTCGCCCTACGGGCCTTATTCATTCATTTGCAGTCATTCTGAGCGCTGCAACACTGTGGGAAACGCTCGCTTTGATGGCAGTTTCCCCGCGTTCACATTGCAATCGGCACTATGCCTGCTTGAGGAATAAGGCCCACTATTTCTGCATATAAGAGAGCACGTAGGCAACACTCATTCATTACAAATCACTGTATGGTGATTCTTGCAAGGAGAAGACAACATATCCCAGAATTTGATGCCATTTTATTTGCTGGAGCATGCAAGAAATAGGTTTCTGGCCTCCGTTTGCCTTTCGTCAGGCAAGTGTATTTCTGCTACTGTTCATGCACCAAACTGTTTTGACTTTTAATTCAAATTAAAAATGTACAAACATAATCTGAGTTACTAACGCAACGTTTTATAATATTTATTTTTTACCTGTTGCAAGGTAAAAAATGGGGGAGGGACAAGTAACGTGGCTGTGATCAGGTGGCCGGTTCTGAATCACCCTTATATTTTTTTAATTTCAATTTTTAATTAAAAGTACATAAGAATTATTAAAAAATATAACTTCCCTTTTAATAAGTAATGTGCTATAAAATAAAATACCAATTTATAGCTTAACTCTATTAACCTATTGCTCCCATCTCAGTCAGTTCTCTTACTCCGTGTCCATTCTCAATACCAGTGGTGGGCAAACTGGGGGGAAGATTTCTCTAGGGAGTGGGGGGGGGGGGGGCGGAGACTGCGTGAGGCCACTGCAACGCAACGGTAACACAACTGACCGAGATTCAGAGGCTTGGTGTGACGCATCGCCATGGCAATGCGGGGTCATGAGATGTCACCCCGCGGCGTCAATTGACGCCGGCAAAAAAGGTAAGGGGGGGGCACAGCTCCAAAAGTTTGCGCACCCCTGCTCTATACTAATCATTGATGACAATCCTGCAGTCTCTGTCTCTGTGCACAGGGATTTCTGTCCCTTGGTTGATACATTAATCGATGTAGATGTTTGGCCTTTTTTCTTTTTCATCATCCATCTTATGTTGCTTAAAATGTTGCCTAATTTGTTTTTCATGCTGCCTCGGAGTTTGTTCTTTGTCAGTATGTTTAAATGAGCATTAAATTGCCGTTTCAGAGTATTCCAACTGCATTTTCTAATTGTATGCAGTAAGAGTAAGCAGACTGTATAAATAATGTGGCATATGACTGATTTATATGATTGATTATGAACTATGCCCTATACCGGAGGTTTGTAAAGCTGTCCTCTGGGAATCCCAGTCATATTTAGGTTCTGGGGAAACCAATGAAACCATCTGCATAATTTACATATGGATTCATTTACTTTACATATAAACGTAATTTGACTTAATGTTCATTGTTTTGTTTTGTTTCTAACACACCTAATCTGGCTAAGGTTACTTGAGGATAGAGTTGACATTTCCCACTATAAACCATTAACTAACAGCCTGGCCTATGGTCTCAGAAGGTGCCTGGGTGCAAATATTGGTTTGTTATACCTCCTGATACTGCCTCTTCCACAAGCTCCTACTCCACCTCCTCTACTAGAATGACTGTCCTGTCATACACCTGTCCCCCTAACTGTTCCCTCTGCATTTCCCATTCTGTGCTCATATTTAAAATGGTTCATAAAGTTTTCAAACATTACTACACGTGGTGGAGAAAATAAAGCTAGTCTTTGGGAACAGGTTCCTTTCTATACTGCAAAGTGCCACGTGTAACTCCTTCACACAGTTCTGCGCTTCATTTTTAACAACTGAATTATAAAACATTCAAAGTAGAGCGAGACGTCCAAAATAAAGGAAACCGCGTTGAGAGTCCTAATTCAAGTATTTATACATGTCGCAGGGTAATGTGTTAACCTTGTGCATAGCTTAAACGGTGACATTTGATGTAATTATTCCAACCTCTGTGTAACTTCCCATTCATATCTCTTCATGTATCTTCAGCACAAGAACATTTAACTAAGATCTGTTTGTCTCCTCATCGTGATGATTGTCAAGCACTAAAAGGGTTAAGTGATATTACGGCTTTCAATGAGGTAGTGTCTGCGGACATAGTTATGTCTCTCTAGCCCAAAGGGGACTAACAGATTCAATTTGTGTACCTCATGACTTAGCCCAAAGCCAGAGAGTATGAACATTATGAGTACTTCATCCGTCGGGTCATTATGTCTGATTAAGTGATTCCATGTACAGTGGGAGCCTTGAGGTGAGACTACACAGATCTTTTGGCCCCTCCTGATTGCAGCAATCAACAATCTCATATATTCTGTACACTGCTCAAGGCCAACCACTAGAACTGGGAGAATACTGTAAAGCATCACATCTCACAGGGAAGAGAAATGTGTGTTTCAGCGGGTAATTGGGATTTATCATTTTAGAAGTCAGATAACTTTATAAATGTTCCTAATGTAGGCTGTGAGTCGAGGAGATAACACTAAAGTGTTAAACAAAACTTTATTTAAGTAAGATTTTGCAGCTTCTTATATTCTGTGGGGTATAGTCACTACAGTACTATGGCTATTATTGTTTGTTCGTGGTTATGCTTTTGACTCATTAAAGTCCACTTGCTTTAGTGCCCAATAACCAACAACTATGGACATCATACATTAGTGAATACACCCATATGAATGATGCGGCTAGCACATATATATTATCAGCAACGCATTAATTTATTTTGATAAATGCAAATCCCGAGCCCAAATATATCTTAAATATGAAGATATCAATAGTTTGTTTATCTTTTTCTATATGCTGTTATATGTATGTTTGTTTATATTAAAGAGTCTGTAAAAACTCGTGTAGTCTTGAGCTGTGATAGAAAATACATTCTTCTGTTTGCCATATGCTTAAAATTAGGACTGAATTTCATAAATGCTTATTTAATAAACAAATGCACAATGTCTCGGCACTTCTCCATGTAAACCCAGACTTGGGTTACTCACAGGGAGACAAAACCCACACAGTTCGTTAACTACTGCAATGTTTTGTTGATTTATTTTTTTGTGGTGGCTTCAGCCCCCTCAAGAAACCCTTTTTCAAAAATAAATGCTTCACCATTGTGTGTGTGTGTGGGGTGGGGGGGGCTTAGGATACATTTGATAAGGCAGTCTAAGGCCTATATCCAATATGCTGGTGCGCTACCTTCTGCTTGCTTCTCACAATAACGATACCAAGAAATGTATCATGATGAAGTTTATCGCCACATATCTGTTCAATTGGAGCATAAAATAGAACACATAACACACAATAAAAACCGTAAGAGATGACAATAAAACATTTTTTTTACAAAAAATTATTTTTAATGTTATGGAAATTAGCTAGATTCTAATGCAAATCTAAATTTGTTTTTAATTCAATTGCATTTTTAAAAGAAATAAAACCAACATTCTGTTCTTTCTCCTATCCTTAACCATCAAAGATAATGTTAAAGCTGTAGTTAAAGCAATATCCTACATGTGTGTTTTTTTTTGTAAATTCGTTCTTTATTTGCATTTTTTGTTAAGACCAATGGGGAGTGGGGTACAGCACATAAAAAGGGGAGGATGTTATTTTTGAATTACATTGCTTTGTATCAGGCATATAACATCTTTTAGTGGGGAGACAATAATGACATCACTGTTGGGACAGCGTACAAAGTAACCAGTACAATAATTTAACTTAAAAAGACTGGGAGAGGGAAAAGGAAAAGACAAAAAAAGGGTGTCATCACTTTAGCAACAGTTTCCACCTGTCGGTGTACCATAACAGTAATGCTAGCAGATCAGTAAATAGGCACACGTACCTTTGTTTTTTTTAATGAATCAGTTCTGTACTATGAGAAAATACTTGTAGCATTTTTTTTTAAACAAAAACTGAGTGACATTTTTAATGTATTATGTAACCAGCATTTTTTGTTTCTACAGTATAGCAACCATTTACAAAGTTACCTCCACTTCATCTTCTAAAACAGGCTCTGGCACACCCCTTTTTGAGCCCAGCCCTCTCTAGCAGTGCACCAATTATATCTAGTTACTGCCTGGTCACATGATCTTCCCCACAGAACTTTGCATCTTGGGTCTTCTTCTGCTGCACTGACAGCAATTTAGTAAACCCCGAGCCGAATCTTCGCCGATCAATCACAGGAGAATAGATCGATCGGCAACATAGCTAATTATCATTGTGTGGATTGTATTGATGTACATATTAAAGGGGGGAACAAACTTGGAGCTTGGACTGTTGCTTTAAGGAAGGGATAAGAGGAATGGGATAAACACAGGGCAAACCGATCTTTCTGGCAAAAAGGTTTACCACGCTCCCGTTTAAATTTGCAGCTGTCTTTAACACCTTAAATGCGGCATTATGTACGTTTATGACCTAAAAGTCCAACTGTGTCGCTGCTACACAATGTAACAGCTATGTCATAGGATCGTGGGAGGAGGTGGTACTGGGTGGGGTGGGGGAGGTGTTTTAGCCGTGGTTGGTTGTGGAAAGTGAGCGACCCGGTCAGGAAAACAACATGTGAATAAAAAACATATACAAACAATAATTGTGCAGTATTGTGATTCAATGATGAGTTAATTTGCGTGAATCTTAGCTCTGGGGGAGAACCTACTTACAGCAACATATAGGGTAAATTCGCTTTTCTCTGACTCTGTCAGATAATGATATGGTGGTGAGGTTTCTTTGGGTAGGTCTTTTATCCCCTCTTGATCTTCCCTTATGAGAGTTGCTTCAGGAATGGTGGAGCTCAATTTCCCATAAAATATGTGTAAAAGAAGAGCAGAAGAAACGGCCAATAGTATAGCTTGCAACAAGCAGTGTTTTATAAACAATGAAATGGTAGGGAATGTACTCACATTCTGTACACAAATATCAGGCACATAAAGGTTTCTTTTAGCGCTCAGTGCGCCTGCTGTGCTGTCTCCCCGTCCTCCTCTGTTCCTAGTGTTGTCGTCGCGATGGCGTCTGACGTCACTTCCGGGTGGTATCTGGACACATCCGATGGCAATGGACTGTGAGGCACCGAGGGGGGGATCACTGGAGCGCACAAACGTCTGGAGTCTTTGGAGTCTTTGGTCTTCGCTTCCAGTCAGCTGCAGCTTGACTGAGTAAGCTCTGGATCAGGCTCTACGCGTTTCGCTGCGTCATACAGCTTCGTCAGGAGCGTCATACAGTGTTACGTGGGCATGGTGTATTTATGTGAATAAAGTCTAATTGGTTAATTAGTGCTAATCTCTTTCAGCTGATTCAAAACAGAATTTAACCCACAGGTTTGCCTTTACATAGGCACATTGCTCTGTGGTCAAAAAAAACTACACTCATTGCTTTACATAATATTTAAAATACATAATGGTTTCATTAAGACAATCTTTATTAATACATAATTAAAAAACTATAAGAATTATAAAAAATAATTAATTGGTAATATAGATTTATTAAATAATGCAAGTGTGATAACTCATTCTGTCCAGTTAACTATAGTTATAATAAATAAAAAGGACAGATAATACTATCATATTAAATACAAAATAATAATAATACACAACAGATCATGAAGACTATCTAGGTTGGGAGAGAGGAGAGATATGAAACAAGTATTAGTATGGCAGATACTGTCTACATTAAATATTGTATGAGGAGATTTCAGATTCTTATATGTTACTGGATGTTATCTTTCATTTGGAGGTAGACTTAAGGGTAAAGGTCAATGTGTTATAGATTGGGGTATATAATTAAAATATTTATTATACATTAAATAATTAATAAAATATAAACTAACAGCGGGACTATAATCGATGTTAAAAAAATGTAATTAAAAAATCTTTATAAAAAGATTTTTGTATAAAAAAGGGAATATCTATCAAATTTAGCTTAATTTTAAATTTATAGATTTAAAATTCATTGAAACATTACAATTGGTAAAAAAATTGATAAAACAATGCAACAATCCTAAGACAAGAAATAATAAAAGAGATGATTGTAGTTAAAAAAGGGGCCAAAGATGAGTCAATTTCAGTCATGTAAAAAGGGTAGCACTTCAAAGTCTGAATTCAAGCCATGTGGTATTAATGTACCTAGCTTGTGAATCCAGTACATTTCCCTTTTACTTAAATCCACCTCTCGTGAACGGCCCCTCCAGTGTTGTTTCACATTCTCGATAGCCATAAATTTCAGACTATCCGGATTTGACTGATGATATTTTGCGTAGTGTTTTGAAACGCTGTGAGTTAAAATCCCCCTTCTAATGTTACTAAGGTGTTCAATGATGCGGGTGCGAATGGGCCTAGATGTCTTCCCTACATATTGAAGCCCACACGGGCACTGGAGAATATAAATTACAAAATTAGTGGTACAATTAATATACTGCTTGATTTTAAAAGACTCATTGTTTCTATGGCTTGTAAAACTAGTTTTATCTTTTAGTTTATGTTGGCAGGCCTTGCAAGAAGAGCAGCCATAAAAACCTGTCAAATCTTTAAGCCACCCTTGATTCATCTCTCGTGTGTTTCTTAAGGCGCTAGGTGCAATTAAATTTTTTATATTTTGTGCCTTTTTAAAAATTATTTTTGGATTGTCCGGTAAGATTTCCCTTAATATATTATCTGATTTTAAAACGTGCCAGTGTTTACGTAAAATCTTTTCTATAGTCTTAGCTTCTTTATTGAAAGTAGTCATAAACGCAGTATCATATGGATTGATCGACGTGGGAGATATAAGATTTGTTTTTTTGTTAGATATTAGAGTTTCTTTTCTGTCTAAATTCTTTGCCTTCAAAAATGGATTATCTAAAATATCCTGGCTATAATTTTTCTCCATAAATCTTTTTTCCAAAACTTTGCATTGATCATTGAAAACATTATCTTCGGTACAGTTTCTGCGGAGCCTCCTATACTGGCTATAGGGGACCCCGTCCATCCACTGATGGTGATGGCAGCTTGATCTCAAGATGAAATTGTTGCAATCAACGTTTTTAAAGTGTGTTTTAGATTTTAGAGTACCTCCCTCTATATAAATATTTAAATCTAAATATTCGACTGAACTCTCGCTTATAGTGTGTGTAAATGTAAGGTTAAAATCATTTTTGTTCAGATCTAAAATAAATTGCTCCAAATCTACTTACTCTCCCTGCCAAATAAGGATAATGTCATCAATGAGGTGTTTTAGCAGCATCTCTTATAATGTTGAAAGGTTACGGAGGGATGAATGCTTTTGAAACTTAAATTGGGAGGCATCAACCTTCAGATATTGGGTCAGGAGTTCCCTCTGTGAAAACCCAGCATTCTGTTTCTTCGGTGTGTTATAAATGTATAATTATTTCAGCAACGGTGTGGGTGGCACTAATATTGGGGCAGTTTATCAAATCTTGTGTAGTTTGGAGTGAGTTATCTTTACCTGAATTTAGAATAAGGGTGTACTACAGGGTTCACTATATGGCTGCTTTTCAACTCTCCCGGGACCTGCATGACAATAGGAAGCTGTGACATCACCCAGCGCAGCTTCCTATTTGCCCATGTGACCTGTGACTTCAAAACTGCGGGAGGAGGACAAGGGGACAATAGAGATTTATCCTTTATATAGAGAGAAACAACCGTTCCCTCCGAATTCGTGCACACACAGCCTAAAACAGAGCATTTCCTATAGAACATGGGTACTGGATAACAGACAAGTTAAAAACTTAAGGAGTTTCTCCTCCCCCCCCCCCCTCTCCCACCTCCCCTTCCCCCCTTTCCCTATGTATTTGTTTGGCTTGTTTATTCTTTAAATGTGTTAGTGGTAGTTGTTGTTAATTTGACCCCATCAATACTGTTCAAATTTGACGGAAAGGTTGGCTAGATTGGACTGTATGTTATTTAATGTGAAAACTGCTAGATGTTGTCCGGTATGTTCCCTTTTTTATTTTCTGTATCCCATTTCAAAACTGCAAATAAAATTAAGTAAAAAAAAAAAAAAAATGAACTGCAGGAGATACCAGCACCACCTATTGAGGTAGTATCTCTGGGAGCAGGGGGTTCCTGGAGCTGAAATTAACGAAGTTCAGCACTGGAGACCTTCTGCTTCAATCCTGTATAGGAAAATTGTAGGGGGGGGGGGGGGAGAGAGAAACTGTTTGGATTGCTCTTTTAATGCTTTCTCTTAGCATTTGGACTGACATTTCTGAAACGTTAAACCATTGTCTGAGTTATAATGTACAGGTCCAGCTGAAAAGAAGCATATATGATGTATCTAGGTTTATATTAAGACGATTATAGTTATTGTGGTTAGAACATCGCTAGCACGAAATAACCATTTTATTCACAATCAAAGGGTACAAAACACCTTCAGCAATCAAAGGGTTAAAGCTGTCGCATCTTACACTGTCATTTGGTGTCCCTAAAACATTGAAGACTCATAAGTGACTGGCAATAACGCAATATCACATTTCTATAATTAATTATTGTTATTTGTTTACATTGCCGTAGAAGAGGATAACCACAGTTTGCCTTCTACTTGATGGAGTGTACGACTGTCTGCATATAAGATTCTCAGCCTCTTCCTTTGAAATTTTGCTATAGATAAAAACACTATTGTTATATCCTTTATTAAGGTAGGCAGTCATTAAAAAAAAAAAAAGTGTCAAATGAATCGTTTTAGGTATTTTGAAGATGTAATAGCAAAGCATACCAAGAAACAAATAGTGAAAATAAATGGGCAACTAATTTCTCACAAAGTTGTATTGTTGCCAGGACCTAGAATATGTATAATCAGAAAATATCAGCATGCCGTTACGTATCTGCACTCTCCCACTGATGCAGCAGCAGGCTTTTCAGGGAAGCATAGTTCAATGTCGGTCACCCTTTTTGAGTTCGCTCTTGACCGTACTAACGTAATGGAGATCTAGGTTCAGGTTAAAAAAATGCCAATTTGAGTCTCTTTGATGTGCCAATTGTGAAGAACGCCATTTCTGAATAAACATCTACTATTATGTTAAATTAAACTGTAGCTGTTACTTTATTTTTCTTTTTGCGTTTTTGTTTTCACAGTGCTCATGCAGCAACGACATGGTGAAGATATCAATGGATATCTTTGTGAAGAAGTTCCAGCCAGACAGGTATCAGCTCTGGAAACAAGGAAAGGATAACTATAACATTGACCACACAAAACCAACCACTGAATCAACACCTGAGGTGAAGGCCTGGATGCTGAGAAGGAGGAGGGTAAAAAAATGTTCCAAAAGGTACTGTACCTGCAAACATGTACAGCCCCACATGATGTTCAAAGTGTGTATCAATATATTTAATTACGGAGAAGGAAAGGTTCACTCGCAAACACTCACATTTTATCTGCCACAGGTGCTCCGTTCTTATCTGGCTCCAAGAAATATCTGTATCAAATATCAGTATATTTTAAAACACGTTTAAATCGTCTAAGAATGGTATCCTAATGTTTTTTTTAACTGTTAGTTTATTTAGTGATTTTCCTGGGGTATAGAAAGGAAAAGAAAGGGAACAGGGGAAACGTCATGGGGAGGGATATAAATAATATTTTTGGGGAAAGAAGGAAATTGTTGAGGAAAAATATGGACATTTCTGGGCCCATTAGCCCACCTGCGGCTATGCTGAACCTTATTTTAAGATACTAAGGGTCAGGACCTGCACTGCTGCACCCTTTCTAGTATACAGTATCTGACAGCATCAGATTTATATTGGGTTCCGGCCTCCCTCCTCCACTCTGCAGTCAGCCATGTCTCCCAAATTGATGAGAATCTCAAAATGTTTTCCCTCCGGAAAGCTGTGATTTTTTTTCCATAGAGAGAATGTACCACACCCTATGTTTTAATTATATTGATGATTATGATCTCTTGCTTATTCCACGTGGTTGCGATGCAACATCTTGTCGCTATGATGATATGTGAGGCAAGTTTACTGGCGTGTCTGGATAGACCCTGCAAAGGTTTACCTAACGGGATGCACCATGGATCTGGAGCGAGGGGCTTGCCCAACATCATACTGACCAAATTAAAAACTTATTTCCACAAGGGTGCTAATATTGGGCATGACTACCAGATATGTGTTAGGGATCCCATTTGCCCACAACCTCAGAAGCATAGAAGAGATCTCTCCTTTGCAGATTTACAAGCAGTGGGGGTCATATCAGAGTTCTTTGAGGAGAAGCCATGACTAAATTTTAGACGGTCCCAAAGGGAAAGTGAGTGCTTTATGGTGTGAAAGCAGTGGGAGTTTGCTGGTCTGTCTTTACGAGATAAGCAAAGGCGGTCTTTAATACAAATAGGGGAGCGGAGAGAGTCCTCGATATCCATCCAACCCCATGAATTCTAAAGAAGGATCTGGCTCGGCCTAGGAGCTTGGTAGTACTTAAGGTCTGAGACTGCCAGGCCCCCCTTAATCCTAATGTTTAACAAAAAATAAATAAATATATATATATTTTAAATATATACTGAACATTGCTATTGTCAGGTAGCACAAACTCGCTCTTTTGTTAATGGCAAATCAACCATTGTCTGCACATGCTTTTTTAATTTTTTTATTTATAGAATGTTGTGTGAACATAACTTTACTGGAGCAGGGTTTTTTTCTTGTTTAAAGGTATGATATTGGGTAAAATAATGAAGTTTTCTCTGTTATGAGACCAAAATATAACTCTCTAAACTATCTCTTCACAACCTTTTTACTTTATGCTCCCAAAATGAGATCTTTAAACGAACTTGTTGTTGGTACTACAGTAAAATGGCTATGAGAATCCAATACTATAAATCAGCATGTTGCCAGCCCTGTGTCCTGTAGCACCTTCACAAAGTAACAAAACTTTCTATGTAACTATGCAAGTTTGTCAAATGATCTATAATGCATGCGTATATCATTCCCCTCTCTATTTCTCCTTAATTCAAGTTAATCATTGCAATGTACAGTAGCCATTCAAATACCTTTATTTGTGTGCATATTCACCTTGTGTTATCTCTTCGCTCCCTCTCAAGGCTGAGCCTTAGAACTTTCACAGTTAAGTAATTTGTAGGACTTACAAGCAGTGTTTATACTATAAATTGGGAAGCGGGCCATGAACTAAAAATATGTAATTAATGTTTGCAGCTATAGGTATACAACAGGGATTTAATGCTTTGGCCAATAATGACAAAAAACACAAGTTCATGTTCTTTCAAAGCTTTCCTATATTGAATGTATGTGTTTCAAATGCAGACATTTAATTTCTGAAAATGGACATGCAAATTATCACATTGCATGTATCATTTAAACAGGAAATTAATTGGGATCAGCATCTCAGACCCACCTTGAACCTTTATCAAAATAAACATTTATCTTGATAAAGGTCAAAGGTGGGACCAGAATGTTGATTCCAAATAATAAATATTTGTTATTCAAAACAAGCCTACTGGAGTTCTGCTTCTCTTATTCACTGGTTGTTAGAAATACAGATTTTGGGGGGAATAACTATGTAAAGCGCACACACAGAGGTTTAAAAGCATAGATCATTTTTTCTTTTTGTATACTGTGCATCATGGCTACAGTATACAATCACTTGAATATAATGGCTCCAAAGAGTAAGTGCAGTGAAATATATACCGCTCACAGATTCAAATTGTTTCCTATTGATGTAGCAAATGACATTGTCCGCAGCAATAATACAACATACAGTATACCAGTATAATATACATCACAAAGTTTCCATAAATTCACTGGTAATCTCCGTATATTGCAATACATCTAGAGATTTCGGTTTTCGTTGTTTATTTAAAAACAAAAATCAAAACAGTGTTTATTTAGATTACCAGTGTTTTCATTATATATCTCTATCTCTCTATCGGGTGCCGGTATCCCAGCCATGTTGAAATCCTGTGGGTCAGGTGGGATCTAAACAAAGCAGAGGGATACCGGCACCCCATGACGGGGCATGCAACTCGTGAAGTAGGGGGTCCCCGAGGCTGTAATCAACTTTGTTCAGTTCAGAACACCACCTGCTCCCGAACACTAGTATCAAACCCCCCCCTCCCCTCCCACCCCCCCCCCCCCCCCCCCATCCCCAAAGAAAAAATCATTACCTTGGCGGATAGCTGCTAAGGTAATGAAGCTGTTTACACTTAATTTGTATTCATAGTGTGTGGGAGCAGGGGGTCTTCTGAGTTGAACAAAGTTGATTTCAGCCTCGGGGACCCCGTACTTCCTGAGATACAGGCCCCGTTATAGGGTGAAGGTATCTCCTGCAATGTTAAAATCCCATGGCCACGTGACCCACAGGATTTTAACATGGCAGGGATACTGGCACCCCATAAAGGGGCCTGTAACTCCGGAAGTAGGGTGTCCCCAGATCTGAAATCAATGCAGTTCAACTCCGGAGACCCTTTGCTCAATACTGTAGTATTAAAATGAAATAAACCCCCTGTGATTGCCTGTTAGAGGCGCGCAGGTAGAGTGACTGATTCAGCCTCTCACTTACTACACGTCTCTTACAGACCGGTACAACCCGGTAGGATTAACACAGCCGGGCCCCCTTCTGTGTTAATTCGATGGGCCATTCAGTTTGCAGCGGGCCATCTCGGACCACCACGCACTATAGTGCATGTTGCAACCCGAGAAATGGTCGGATAACGGCCTCTGCATCTATATCAAGCCTAATTTCAATGTAATGCAGGGTTCTTTCATCTATGGAAGTGAAAGCCCGTGCTGCAGGCTGAGCATATTCTCCCGATCACTCGCACTTGAATGGCTACTCTAGCTTCACAGGGCTCTGCGTACATTTGATTTCCATTAAATAGGTACACCCCTTTCCCAGAAGAAGCACTATTAATAAAATTAAGATGTCACATTTGAAAACGTCTTCCTTAGAGCACAGTAAAACCCAAACCATCAAAGTCCACCCTGATGTTCCATAGGAATAGAACAAATGATACGAAGTCACAAAGCCAGTGTTTTAAACATCCTTTGGGTCTGTTCATTATGCTACAAATGGTAACGATGAATGAAAGATATTTCAGGTTAATAAATAGACCCGTATAACGGATCCGTATAGTTATTAACGGGCAGATTTTGAGTGTAGTTATTCAGATCATTTAATCCACTTCTTAGCAATATAAAATATTTTATAAATAAATAATATAACTTTGTTGTGATCAGCATACAGTAGCACAGGGGGGCGCAAACTTTTTTCCCTGCGCCCCCCTGACGGCTGTCCCCTCGCTCCCGCTCCCCCCCCCAACCCCAACTTACCCGCGCTACGGCGTAATGACGTCACGTTGCCATAGCAACGTGACGTCACATGACCTCGCAGCGTCATTTTGACGCCACGTTGCCATGGCGCCGCAGGGAGGAAGCCGCCGGAGCCACGGTAAGTTAGGTTTACAGAGGCCCTGCAGCTCCCCCGGCACTTAATTTAAGTGCCTTCGGGAAGCGCGCGGGGCCTCTGTAAACCCCGCGCCCCCCGTCGGCAGTGTCGCGCCCCCCCTGGGGGTCGCGCCCCACAGTTTGCGCACCGCTGCAGTAGCACAATGTACTTAACAGTAAAGTGGGCTTTTCTGTAACGGCTTTTGAAAAAAACTTGCTAAATAAGTGCAACGCGTGAATTTGGTTTCATGAGAACAATATTATTTTGTGAAGCAGATTCACAATACTGATGGGAATATAATATATGCACAAAACACATGTTGGTTAAAGCCATCTTGCTTATGCAGGTGTTAGTGGGACACACCGGAGAGCAGTTCTTGTTCATTTGGAATGGCTGCTGAAACAATGGTTATACAATGCAGATACAAAGCAGCAAGGACACTGCTTTTGGCAGCTTTTTGTGCAATAAAGTAGTAGACAAAAAGACACCATTGTGTAGTCTTTCTTCAGAGGGCAGGATGGGCATGCTGTGCAATGCATCTCAGTGACATGTCGCTCTGACACTATAGTCCCGAGAGGTGGAAGTTGCATCCATATACACATACTGTAAGAGAATATATCTAGTGCTTTACATAATTTGGGAAAGTGTAGTTATGTAGTTATATCCTTGCATAGTATGCAAGATGAAAACATTTTATTGTAATTATATTTCCAATTTTGTTGAGCTACAGTAGGGTATTCCTGTATTAAACCAGCATAGGAGATGTAATATATGACCCTCCAGGGGGTTATAAAAGGACATACTCCTCATACAAAATCGCAGTTATAAACGTCTGTTGTGCTCTATCATGGCTTGATATTGTCTCAGCTAAAGCACCAGGTGTATACTGGTTAAAAAATGTGGTTTCTTTAAGAGAAATGTTAAAATGCAAAATGCAGCACAATTCTGCACATCTGTATCGTTTTGCATGATAGCGTTTTAATCCGTTCTGCTGTGCAGTCTCGTTTATGAAGCTTCAGTGTCTCCAACAGTATATTTGTTCACATCCTTTTGCCACTACTGAAAGTGGAACATCCATTGCTCTATCACAAAGTTAACAGATCAAGCCACGAAAGGATTGCTGAATGAATAAAACTGACACAGTAATTGATTAAAGCACAAGAACAGCATATATATTTGTGATTTTAAGTCAATCAGAAGAGTTTTGTATATAGATCAGATCATAGCTTCTCTATGATTGCATGTCCTTTGATGAGATTCATGTTCACCTTTGTCATGAATGAGTTACCAAAGGTCATTTTATCCTTACATTTGCGAATTTGAGGAACTTTCATAGAGGATTAGGAAGTTGAAATCGGTCTTTGATCTGTGACATAATACATTCTAAACACTATCAGCATGTGGAAAAAATGACAGTTTTGTGCTAGATTATTAAGGTAAAAAAAAACATTTATATTGGGAGATGTTTTATCTTATCCAAGCCAGACCTTCTAATCTGACATCAGTATCTTCCATTACAGCCTTCGGCGTACCAGATCTCGTTCTAAGAGGCTTAGGACTCTGGAGGACGAGAAAGTACCAGCTATGGTAGTCGGTGCAGAAATCATAGCTACTGAAGCAGCTACAGATGGTTTCAAGGTCAATGAAAAAGCCACAGAAAGAGGAGAGCTAGTAAACAAAGTAGAGCCTTCTGGGGATGTGGAGAACATTAGAGAAGTGCATCTGGATCACAGCTTATTGAAGAATATCCAGGCCCCAGGTGAGATAAGGACTGATTATGTTTCTCTGATAAGTCATAGATGTTTGAAGTTATGGTACCACACATTTCTGCTATGCAACAAAACCTGAAGTGCAATAAATTGCAGGGGTTGCTTGCAATATTGTGTTATAAATATCCTGTAAGCCGCATATGCGCCCCTTCAGACATTTGTTCTGCTTCCTAGAAAGGCACATATTGTTTTTGGTGTGCAGCATCAATTGTGTTCACAATGAAACACATGCAATAATTTTCCAAAATAACATGTAGATTTATTACATACTGTTGTCTAGTTAGTATACAGTTAGGTCCAGAAATAATTGAACACTGATACAAGTTTTGTTATTTCAGCTGTGTACCAAAATAAATTCAAGTTACAGTTAAATAATGAATATGGGCTTAAAGTGCAGTCTATCAGCTTTAATGTGAGGGCGTTCACATCCAAATTGGAGGAAGGGTTTAGGAATTACACCTCTTTAATATGTAGACCCCTCTTTTTCAAGGGACCAAAAGTAATTGGACAATTGACTCAAAAGCTGTTTCATGGACAGGTGTGGGCTATTCCTTCATTATTTCATCAATTAAGCAGGTAAGAGGTCTGGAGTTGATTGCCAGGTGTGGCATTCACATTTGGAAGCTGTTGTTGTGAACCCACAACATGCGGGGAAAGGAGCTCTCAATGCAACTGAAACAGGGCATCCTTAGGCTGCAAATAAAAAGAAAATCCATCAGAGAGATAGCAGGAACATTAGGAGTGGCCAAATCAACAGATTGGTTCATTCTGAGAAAAAAAGAACGCACTGGTGAGCTCTGCAACACAAAAAGGCCTGGACGTCCACGGAAGACAACAGTGGTGGATGATCGTAAGATCCTTTCCATGGTAAAGAAAAACCCCTTCACAACATCCAGCCAAGTGAAGAACACTCTCCAGGAGGTAGGCATATCATTATCCATGTCTACCATGTATGTCCCTGTGCCCAGGACATACTTGAAAACAAGAGGTAACTGTAAAATGTATTACTTCCTGGTAAAATATTTTATAAATACATAATACCATAAAGAGAAGACTTCACAAGAGCAAATTGACCACAAGATGCAAACCATTCATAAGCCTCAAGAATAGAAAGGCCAGATTAGACTTTGCCAAACAATATCTAAAAAAGCCAGCCCAGTTCTGGAACAGCATTCTCTGAACAGATGAAACTGAGATCAACCTGTACCAGAATCATGGAAGAAAAAAGTATGGAGAAGGCTTGGAACGGCTCATGATCCGAAGCATACCACATCATCTGTAAAACACAGTGGAGGCAGTGTGATGGCATGGGCATGCATGGCTTACAATGGCACTGTGTCACTAGTGTTTATTGATGATGTGACAGAAGCAGCCGGATGAATTCTGAAGTGTATAGGGATATATTATCTGCTCAGATTCAGCCAAATTCAGCTAAGTTGATTTGACAGCGCTTCACTTTACAGATGGACAATGACCCAAAACATACTGCGAAAGCAACCCATGAGTTTAAGGCAAAGAAGTGGAATATTCTGCAATGGCCGAGTCAATCACCTGATCTCAACCCAATCGAGCATGCATTTCACTTGCTGAAGACAAAACTTAAGGCATAAAGACCCAAGAACAAACAACAACTGAAGGCAGGTGCAGTAAAGGCCTGGCAAAGCATCACAAAGGAGGAAACCCAGCGTTTGGTGATGTCCATGCGTTCCAGATTTCAAGCAGTCATTGCCTGCAAAGGATTCTCGACAAAGTATTAAAAATGAACATTTTATTTATGATAGTGTTAATTTGTCCAATTACATTTGAGCCCCTGAAATAAGGGGACTGTGTATGAAAATTGTTGCATTTCCTAAACGTTTCATACAGCTGAAAGTCTGCACTTTTATTGCATCTCGGTTGTTTAATTTCAAATCCATTGTGGTGGCGTACAGAGCCAAAATTATGAAAATTGTGTCGGTGTCCAATTATTTCTGGACCTAACTGTATATGTATTGCAACAGCACAAAAAAACTTTAATGTGTAAACAGTCAATTTCTTCAAAATGATCAAAGAGAAGAGATGGGGTTTATTGCAATGTCTCTGTGTCTATACAGGGGGAAGTTCCAATACGCCTGAGCCTTGGGATATTCAATGTCTTATAATAAAGTTCAGAGTTTCTTGTTATCTCTGTGTGACCTTCTCAGGAAAAAGTGGGTAATGGGACCTTCACGCTGCAAACACTTGCTTTCAAATATATTGTGCCTTTAATTTTGGCACTGCAGCGCCTCAGCTGTTAAGCCTAGTCATCCTTCAACCACACAATTCTTAATCACAAACCTCCGTTTAGTGATCCATGCAACCTCCGATGTTGGTATAATATACCTTGAGGTCACCTTGAGAGGGAGAACTGAGCGAACTGCTGGGGTGACCAGCGGTGGTGAAACCACAGAATGACGGCTGTTGCCCAGTGTAATAGTAAATTTGTTTTAAGGTTGTGATACATTTGTAATGGAAGAGCATTTTCCATTAAGGTAATGTAAGATTTCAAAAGCTATGTACACAAGTCTCATCTTGTAGTCTCAATTATCATTCTGTCTAGTGTCATTTATGTGACATAAGAGACCAGTGAGATTTCTAACTTTTTGTACATGGTACAAAGCCTACAATTTTTTAGGTTCATTAAAGAGGCAATCAAAGCGTTTTTTCACCCCCGTCATTTTTAATACAGGGGGTCTCCTGATTTGAACCCCATTAATTCCAGCTCCGGAACCCCCTGCTTCCAGAGAAATCTCCATAGTGGTTGCCGGTAGCCACTCCTGGGTTCACTATATTGCTGCTTTTCAAAGCTTTGAGCCCTGCTGGCTAATAGAATCCATGACATCATTCAGTGCAGCTTCCTATTGGCCCATGTGACGAGGAAGCAGAAAACTGCAGGAGATGCCGGTTCCCCCTTCGGAGGTAAGTATCTGCGGAAGCAGGGAGTCCCCAGAGCTAATTAATGGGGTTAAGCGCAGGAGACACCCTGCTTCATTCCTGTATTAAAAATGACGAAAAAAATCAAAACAGCTTGGATTGCTCCTTTAAACCTGTAACCAAGACCCCATAGAATTTTGTTGTGATACTTTCTTTGGACCAACATTAAATAGATACATCTATGTTGTGTTTTGCACATGAGTAGGGGAAGTCTGTCTAATCTTAAAAAAAACCTATATATACAACATAATCTGTGTTAGTTTAAAGCTGCACATTGTGAAAATGATCAGCATTGTCCTTGACCTCCGGGGTCTCCCAGTTCCCCAGATTTTCCACCAGGAGATGCCGATACCACCATATTTGTAGGTTTTTTTTGTTGTTGTCTTGGAAACTGGTGGATCCCCAGAAGTCACGGGGGCCATACATGGTCTTCCAGTTCAGGTGAAATAAATAAATGGGGTTAGCTGCTTTAATGCACAACAAGAAAAGAACAGTTGCACATATGCTCACTCAATGTCAGGAATTGAGTGTGATGTGTGTGTGTGTGTGTGTGTGTGTGTGTGTGTGTGTGTGTGTGTGTGTATATATCTATATATATCTCTTTACAAAATTACAATGCTGTATAACATAAATACATTACAATGGAATAAATGCAACAGGTAAATGACAACATAAAGCAAAGGGAGGCCCTGTTTTGAAGAGATTACAGTCTATATTTTGGGGATGTTTAAATTAGTTACCTGATTGTAGTCTCAAAAATGCAAATTGACTAGGTTTCACTGCAGCCTGCCCGGAAATGGCAATTAGAAACGAGAATTTGCAGTCAACAATATGCCATTGAACCGTATTAAATAAAAAGTTAATGTTTGTGATCTGCAGGTTCACTTTCCAGCCCTCCAGAACAAGAAATAAAACACGAAAAAAAGGATAACTGTGACCTCCGTTTGTCTGCTTGTGGTCTGGAGGAATTGTCCCCATCTACTAAAGTAAAAATAGAAGAGGGCACAAAATCAGCGGGGGAGGCAGAACAGAATGTATTACGCCACAAGTCACAGCCGTATGAGCCCTCGGAGGCCGAGAGTCTAGAGAGAGAAGAGACTAGCAGCGTCTCCAGTGAGGAAGATGTCAGTGACCTTGAGATGACTGAAAATGGCCTGGAACCTGGAGAAGTTCCTAACGCGATTAATGATGGGAAAAAGGTCTGTGAAACACCCAGTGTATGTGTGGGAACTGATCACTTCCGTTTTCTTTATTTTCAATACCACTGAGCAGCTGTTGGCAGATCTTTAACAGTATAAGCACTAACCTCATTAATGTTTCAGAGATGGTATTATACTTGCTCATTTACTGAAACGGACAGAGCATTAATCATTATAAACCAAGATGGATTTGATTGTACAACCCTGACAGCCAGTCTGCTGTACTTGTAAAATGAACAGCTATCAGCATAAATCACCAGGCTACAGTGAGCATCATGTATGACAGGCTACATATCATGGGCATAGAGGTATTCATGATTAAGTATGAAGCAGCACTTCAAATCGGTGTACATAATGTTTC
Organism: Ascaphus truei; assembly: GCF_040206685.1. Taxonomy (NCBI): domain Eukaryota; kingdom Metazoa; phylum Chordata; class Amphibia; order Anura; family Ascaphidae; genus Ascaphus; species Ascaphus truei. Next base: position 158,491,531 of record NC_134483.1, on the reverse strand, counting down.
CCCGTTCAATTTACAGATATAAATCATACCCATGTTTTCTATGAATTAAGAAATAAGACACAGGGTGTTTAAAAGTTCCTATGCAAGCTACAACATGGCTCCCATCACTCACAAAAGGCAGATATGGCATACAAGATGATAGGTGCTTGGAAGCATTTTCTCACTTGAAAAACAATTATTTTTTTGTACGTAATACAGACTTCTTTCTTTCCTGTGTTATAGTCAGTTTTCTCCCTGACCATGTTCTCTCAAATAAATTGGTGCCCAGTGTAAAGAAATATTTTAAAATGTCATGTTTAGACACGGCACTTTATTGCAAATTGCATTTCTTTTTTCTATCCTAACCACATATACTGTATGTACTGTGGCCTGGACTCTCAAATGGCCATAATTATAATGTTTGAATAGATGCTTTATCATGGCAGCTTTGAAGTTGTCATTGCATTCTTTGTTCAATGAGAAACAAGCCCTGATCAAAAACGTTGTGGTCCACAATGAATGGTATTGGAGTTAGGGCTTTTGTTTTGTTTTTTCAAGTGAGAAAATGCTTTCAAGCCCTTATAATCTTTTCTGCCTTTTGTGAGTGATGGGAGCCATGTTGCAGCTTGCACAGGAACTTTTAAACACCCTGTGTCTTATTTCTTAATTTAATGGGGCGCAACATTTTCGGGGGGGGGAGGGGGGTGGCGTTACAGAGGCGCCGCACTCTTCCCCAAAGCATTTTAATTAAATGTTTGGGGGGGAGGGGGGGGCGCGCGCGAGGCCTTGTATGCCTCACCTTGTTTTCAGCGGCTTCTGGCAACATGTCGCCAAATTGTCGTGGCGTCAGATGAAGCTGGATAAAAGGTAAGAGAGGAACAGACAGTGGGGCGCAGGCAAAAAAGTTGGCACACCCCTCTTTTAATTCATAGAGAAAATGGGTATGATTTGTATTTGTAAATTAAACGGGGAAACATTATGTACAGCGATTTTAAAGTGCTGTTTCATACTTCATGAAAACACACACACACACACACACACACACACACACACACACACACACACACACACACACACACACACACACACACACACACACACACACACACACACACACACACATATATAAAAATGTATGTATATGTAGCGCACTTTCCCCCACCCCCTGGGAGATTTGTGGCTATGGTGTATGTGGGTGCGATACCTGTGGCTCACAGGAAACCTGAGCCTCCGCTGCTAGGAACCTGGGGTGTACCTGAATCGATGATCGGTAGCGCCTCAACCTTTACGGGATTCTACTATGTGGAATTACCCCGTTACAGGAACCCCATGCAACAAAACACACTTGTGTAAGTATAACCATTTTACTGCACAGAATAGTAATAATCTCACTACAAAACATACAAGCCTTATAGGGTTGTACCAACTCGCTGTGCTTCCCCCTGCACCGTGTCCTCACCCTCGCTGGGTTTACCCCCAAGTATTAAGGTGCCCCTGGGCACCCAACCACCCTGGTGTCCACAGAGTCACTCAACCTCCCATGTGTGTGAGACAGCGCTGCCCAACTGGCCTGTGTAATGTTGGTGCACTTGATGAGGTGAGATACCTGCCGGGTGCATCCACATCGGGGCGCACAGTGATGAAGATGGGATCCACGGTTCCTAAGTGATGAACCGTGACGCCTTTGCCTCTGCATTGGGTGGGTCCCGCATGGACTGGACCACCATGTACAATGTCTCTTAGAATAGATGGGTGATCTGGTCCCAGATCACCTAAGGCCAGCGCAGCTGTGTCCTGTTATTTCACTATCACTAAAGAGGCTAATAGTGTCCCTATCTAAAGGGCCTGTCCTTATACCAGCCACAATCTGATTTGGGTCTCAGGGCCTACCTTAGGACTAAGTGGGTAAGCTAGGCCTAGTCCAAGGAAAGTACAGTTTCCTAGACACTACCTCTCAGCTTCAGCTCCCTCTGTAGACTGGCGTGGATCTTAGCACACCAAATGTATCTATTCCCCAGCAGGAGAATCCTGGAGCCCTATTGGCTGCTGTCTGTCACCTGACTATTTGCCCCTAAGGCTCCTGGGATATGTAGTTCCCATTGCAGAGCCTTTCTATAATGGTTGCCGCATCTCCAACACCTCATTGCACATGAATGACTGCACTGCGCATGCCTAACTAAGAGGGCGGCGCCCTTCCCGACGTCCCGCCAAGAAGCACGGGCGACTCTCGCCCCTGCAACCACCCACAACTCTCCCGACCGTGTGTGTGTGTGTGTGTGTATGTATATATGTGTGTGTGTGTGTGTGTGTGTGTGTATATATATATATATATATATATATATATATATATATATATATATATATATATATATAATATATATGTATCTATACCGTATTTCCTCGATTCTAAGACACACCTTTATTCCCATTGTCACATGTCTGAAATAGGGATGCGTCTTAGAATCAATGTACTAAAATTAAAATTAAAAAAAACATCTAGGGGGCGCTGCTGGAGATGCCGGCTTCACAGTGTGCAGCAACCAGCATAGCTCCGATTATGGAGCAAACAGCAGTGCTCCCCTCCATGAGGTGCAGAGAAATCAGCTGGGGATGCCTGGCAGGGATGCAGCAGTATGGCTCTGATCACGCCCCCCCCCCCACCCCTTGCAGGAAGTGCAGAGAGATCAGCTGGAGATGCCTTCTAGGGATCTTCACATTGCCCAGCAGCCCCCCCCCTCTCAAATCTCTGTGAACTGCAGGAGGTGCAGAGGGAGCTGTGTTTCTGTGCGTGTGTATGACCCCCCTCCCCCTGTTGAACCTCTGTGTGAACTGCAGGAGGTATAGAGAGAGAGAGAGAGGGGGGGGGTGTGTGTGTGTGTGTGTGTGTGTGTGTGTGTGTGTGTGTGTGTGTGTGTGTGTGTGTATACGGACACATGTATACGGACACATGTATACGGACGCACATTCACACACTGTTTTGCTCTGAGGAGAGCCTCTATCAATCAACACAAGGGAAGACTGAAGAAGGTGTTGTTTGTATAATGTTACAATTGGATGCCAATACACTTTTGGAAATGAGTGGGAGGTTTGCAAAAGTTAAAAATTTGAGGCATGCACAACAGCAAACTATTTTCAAGCAGAAACTGTATTTATTTTCAATGATTCTGCCCTGTATTGCAGTGTGCGACTGGTTTGCATGTAAAATATAATTCAGCAGTCAGAAAAATGACTAGCTATAAGAAATAATGATAATACTTATCCTTATAGTTTCAATCTAGTACGTTACAGAGCTCGTCAGATTGCATGTGGGTTGACATTTCTCAGGATGAATCATTGTACGTGTGTAGTCTGCTCAATAGATAGGTGGAATTTTTTTGGTCCTTTTTTTTATTAGGGTTTATTCTTTTTAGTAGCTATGATTTTACAATCCATACACATACTGTATGTAGTAGGCATTGCTCTTAAAGGCTGTTATCTTAAAAACAAAAAAGTTAATGAAGAAAAAAAAATCCCCATTAAATGAAGGCAAACTACTTTCTTTACCTTTAGTCGTAATAAGATAGACTTTTTTTTTATATTTTTTATTGCAAAGACGTTTTTGTTTATTTTAGGTTACAAGTCGGGTAGAAAGCAAAGCAGAGAGTCAAAGGACCACAAAGAGCTGGAGGCTTCCATTGAGCAAACCTCCATGTAGATCCCAGATGACAGTGGTTAAAGAACAAGCAGCAAGTGATGAAGGTACTGTAAAGCTTTGGTTTTGTCAGTTTTTCAGATCATTCCTTTTAAGGGTATTATTCATTAAACTGCATTAGTGCCGACGATGGCATTATCACACGGAAGCTCCCACTGAAGTCAATGTGCCTAATAAACACAATTGCAATTAAATTAATAACCTGCTAAGTATATGTATCTGTTATGTACAGTCTTGTTCAGGATCGTTTTTTATTTTTATGAATTTTATAAATTAACTTCTACGTGTCTTTCATCCTCATCATCATTTGTAAAGTGCTTCTCCAGAATTTTTTGCTATTTTTGGTGACGAGACAATTTTTGCGGCATCTTCAAAAGAAAAAACACATTTAAAGAATACTTGCTGCTGTAGAACACAAATGGGTGATAGCTTACCAACTAAAACTGAAAAAAAAAATGCACCCTATTACTGTACAGTATGTGATAACGCTGCGGGAAACCTGACAGCACCAGTATTCCAGGATCGTGCCCATGTAATCGCTTTGGTAGAGATCACATCGTGTCTTGTCCCGCCCTTCCCTTAACTCTAACTAGCGGGCTACACTTCAATTTCTGATAGTATCCACCACTCCATCTCCCCATAGAAAATAAGCAAACATTGCATGAGGTGCCAGGTACAGCACATGGGTAGCAAAAAGGTTAAAGCAGCCATGCTCCACAGAAGACATTTAAATTAAGTCATCACATAACCTGATAGTTCATGTTCTTATTTGTTTGTAGCTCTTAATATTTTTCTTGTTATTCTTGCTTCACTGGTACCATGGTAACTTTTGTTGTCTTAATGCGTGTGAATGGAAGTGGCCATCTTAACTTCTTTCCCAGGCACATTTTCAGCAACTGATTTCTCTTAAAAAGCAACTCAGTAATTTAACCTGCACTGCTAAAAAATATCAGCAAACATTCTTCACACAGGTAAAAAAGAAGCAACAGAAAAATAATGTTTTTTTGGTAAGTAGAAATGAAGTGCATTTACAGTGAAATAATACTTAAATTGACCAATGTAAATATATCGTTAAATATGTATAAAGAAGGAAATGTACATTTGGGCATTCTCATCGCTGCACTGTCAACTTAACATATACATAAAACCTTGCCAATCATACATTGGATACATTAACTCCATTGCACCAAATGATAAAGAGACTGGCCCGTAAACTCCCATCAATGATCTATGAACAAATGGGAAAATGGTTTATAACTACAGTACTTAACATGCTGTAAAATGATTTATCCTGATCATATTGAAATTGTCTATACAAAACGTGTGTGTGAAGTAAAATTCCATTGTAGTACTGTATGGCATCATGTTTGTCATGCATTACCTAGATTGTGCTAGGAGAACCCATTTAACAGATAAGCAGGGTCACTGCATAAAGAACACACTGTACAATGCATACATTAAAGTAGCAGTTCAAGCTGTCATTTAAAAAAAAAAAACATTCAATATGTGCATTAATACAAGCTACACACTGACAACTGATTAGCTAAGTTGCCAATCGATCCATTCTCGTGATCGATCGGCGAAGATTCAGCTTGGGGTTCACTAAATGCATCCTGGGTCAGGTGAAACAGGATCCTCAGAAGTTGATGCTCCATGAAGAACCTCATGTGGGGAAGAAAACATAAATGCAAGCGATATGGTGCATTAACGTTTTACACAAATACACAAACAACACAGAGGGAAAATGTACAACTCACAATCTCCCCACTGGTAACAAGCAGAGAGTGACTTCAGGCGTACTCCAGCCCTACTTTGGACCTGTCTGCTTCCCGTCTTGCTCATGTGCATGGCTTCCCTGGTCTGCTACTCTAACTCGCAGCGCATCTGGGTCGCCTGACGTCAGCGGGTCGAGTTGCCGGTAGTTTAGTATGGTGGCCTCCAAAGTTCAAAAAGCCCAATGCGTTTAGCCAGTATGTCAGCTTCTTCTGGGGTTCTATCATACTTCAATTCATAGCGTGTATTTATACCCTACATCCCCACAATATAGATAATCTCAGCTGCTAATTCTAGTGATTAATTAGTACTGTGGTTCAGCTCCGCAATCTTAAATTAAACTATTGCACTGTTAAAATGCTGACAACCACAGTCTATTGTGAGATTGTACCACTTTACTAATACTATCGCATGATGTTATACAATGTCACAAAAATGCATACAGTAATATAATTAATTTGCTAAAGCAATTATTAAATGACTAAAAAAAATATTACGTTTTATTATTAATAACACAATACTAATAATACATATGAGTCACTACATAAATAATCACTCGTGTGAAAACTAAAAGAAAAAGAGAAAAAAATTAATTGTAAACAGTAATCCCAAGTAAATAGTTAACTCTGGATAATTCAATGATGTTATTTGAACCATTATAGTATTGAGGAAAACTACTAGGACAAAGGAACCAGATTGGGCAAATATAAGTAAGTATAAATATTACGATAGACAGAGATAGTGGAACCATTGATTTAATTAAATAACTATAAATAATTAAAATACATGTTAATAAATATAAACTACTTTCTTGATGTAAATTTAACGTTGAATCGCTTATAAACATGAAAAAAAATGATATAAAAATATATATATATAAATTTTTTTAAATAGAATAAAAATAGGTACAATTATATTCTAAGCCAGGGGGGCGCAAACTTTTTTCCCTGCGCCCCCCTGCCGGCTGTCCCCTCACTCCCGCGCCCCCCCCAACCCCAACTTACCCGCGCTCCGGCGTAATGACGTGGCAACGTGACGTCACATGACCTCGCAGCGTCATTTTGACGCCGCGTTGCCATGGCGACGCAGGGAGGAAGCCGCCGGAGCCACGGTAAGTTAGGTTTACAGAGGCCCTGCAGCTCCCGCGGCACTTAATATAAGTGCCTTCGGGAAGCGCGCGGGGCTTCTGTAAACCCCGCGCCCCCCGTCGGCAGTGTCGCGCCCCCCCTGGGGGTCGCGCCCCACAGTTTGCGCACCGCTGTTCTAAGCTACAGTATATGGCACAATACTGCCAGAACTTTTATAAATAAAGTGTGTAGTTAAGTCAAATTGTATCAGAGGTTACATTAAAATCATTGAAATAACATGGGAGAGAGGCATTGATGTCAAAGGCTTAATTTAGTCCAAGAGGTCTCAAGGTTTTCAGTTTGTGGATCCAAAAGCTCTCTTTTTGGGAAATAGATTGAATTCGATTCCCTCCCTGACAGTTTCTCGGGATATGATCTATTCCTATAAATTTTAGACTTCCTGGATCTGATTGTTGACAGATCTTAAAATGTAAAGAAACATTGTGACTCTAGACCTTTCCTTGTTTCTCACATGTTCCAAAATCCTAACTTTCAATCTTCTTGTTGTACTCCCACATATTGGAGGCCGCACGGACATTCTAAAAGGTACACTACGAAGTCAGTATTGCAGTTTATTAAATTTGAAATGGTAAAAACCTCTCCTGTAGTTCTAGAGGTAAAATGTTTGCTTTTGTTGATGCCAAATTTACACGCCAAACATTCCAGATGAATAAAACACCCTTTGGGGTTACTCTTTAACCATGTTCCTTTTTTCACTGTCACTTTTGTTTTTGGCCACATGTTATTTTCTTAAGGTACTCAGTTGTCCTTTTTGGGCTATAAAATATCTTTTATTTCCATTCTAATTACCTCCTGTATTACATTGTCTAATTTTTTTTTTATCCTATTTTTCTAAAAAACCCTTTCTCAAAATGGTGGATTGCTCCTGATAAGTTTGATCAAGGGTACATTTCCTCCTGATCTTATCTGGGGATGTTATCCAACCATTTATTATAACGACAACTCTTTCTGTGAATGTACGTATTGCAGTCAACAGATATGAAAGGTGTTTAAAAATGTATTTTCCCTTCGTGTATGTAAAGGTTCAAATCTAAGAATTGAATCTCTTGTCCACTCAAACTATGAGTACATTTAAGATTAATCTGATTCTGATTCAACTGGTTGATAAAATATATGAATAAATGTCTCTACAGCCTCTAAACCCTGCATATGTTTAATGCTGGTATAGAGTGCTGGGACATCACAGGTCACAAAGTAGTAGTCGTTCTACCACTCGTTTGATCCAATAAATTGATCACTTGGGTAGTGTCACATAGGTAGGAGGGTAGATTGCTACATACTTTTGTAGATAAAAATCAATGTATTACGATAAATTCTGGAATATGGAATAAATTCCCAAAATTATCGGTCTCCCTGGTGAATTTAATAAACATTTTGTGCACGTTAGGGATAAAATAAAATATCTGTAACTGTGGAAATTTATTGAAAAGATAGTTGTACTCGGAATTACTTATTATGCCCAAGTCTTTACCATATGAAAGAATACCTTCCAATCTTTTCTGGAACATGGTAGTGGGAACACTACGGAGGATTTGGTAGTCTTGGTGTCCCCCAAAATCCTCTGTGCTGCCTGTAAGTAGTAATCTACACTCGTAATTACAATTCCCCCACCTTTATCTGCGTGCTTAATGACTATTTCCCTATTGGATTGTAATTGTTTTAACGCTGTATTTTAATTTTTCGTTAAATTTAAATTTGATTTTCTTTCTTCCTTCGTACATCTTCTCAAAATCATTAACAACCATCTTCTGAAATGTCTCAACAAAGTTCCACTTACAGTGGTGGGGAAAAAAGGTGGATTTGGGTTTTAAGTTGGAATGTATGAATTTATATGTTTGTGCATGGTTTAACTGCTATATTCTCTTGAGTACTCCAAACTTTGTTTATGAAAATAATGTTTTAATGTTAATTTTCTAAGAAATTTACTGGCATCAAGAAAAAGTTTAAACAAATTTGGGCCCAAAGAGGGTGCAAAATTGAGGCCCTTATTGAGTACTGCACTTTGATCTATACTTATTTAAAACATGTTTTACCAGAAAGTAATACATTGAGAGTTACCTCTCGTTTTCAAGTTTATCCTGGGCATAGAGTTATAATAAATAATACATGGTTACAAATACATAGTTACATAAGTGAACAGGGTATACATTATATACAAGACATTGCATGCACTGTTAGAGATAATACTGCTGCGGCACAGTTTATTCGAGCATTTGCCCGTTCTGTGCCGCAGCAGTAGCCTGGCGCGCGCCCGAGTGTGACGGGCGCGCGCCGAAGCAGCGGAAGAGCGCCCTCCGATCGGGGCGCTCTCCCTACCGCTGCCGGGTCCGCCGGGTCCCCCGGAACCCCCTGCCGCTGTCCCGCGATCGCGGGACACCAGGGCTCCCTCGGGGAGCCCCTGGACACGCGTGCAGGGGGCGCACGCTCCCGATGACGCGTGACCGCGCGTCTATGACGCGCGGCACGCCGAGGGGCGGCCACTAGCAAGCCGGGAGATTTCCCGGCTTGCGGTACCGACCACACTTCAATAAAGTGTGTCGGTAGTGTATATATTATAGGTGTATGTAACAGTTACAGACCAGATTAAAGCTGCAGTTCAAGCAATATCCTGCATGTGTTTTTTTTTTAATAAATCAGTTCTGTAGTACGAAAAAATACCTTTAGCATTTTCTGTTTTAAAAAAAAAAGCAACTTTTAAGACCAATTTTCTTGTATTCTATTTTAACAAGCATGCTTGTTACTATAGCAACCATTCACATTCCCCATATTTAAAGATGTCGCCAAACTTTGCCGATCAATAGACAGAGAACGAATTGACCGACAGCTATGCAGTTCTTTAGGTAAGTAGAGATTGCCCACATGAAACTATTGAAGTAAAAAAAAAAAAAACGGGAGCTTGAACTGCAGCTTTAAAATGTGAGACAGCTTTAGTTTTGAAAGAACTTAAGACTGGTGGCGGCTGTGAGTCCCGGTAGATTGTTCCAGTTTTGGGGTGCACGGTAAGAGAAGGAGGCCGGATACTTTGCTGAACCTTGGGACCATGAACAGTCTTTTGGAGTCAGATCTCAGATAAGTGTTGCATGTGGTCGGGATGAGCTTGTTCAGATAGATGGGTAACTTGCCCAGGAAGTATTTAAAAGCAGGACAGGAAAGATGAACTTTGCGACTAGACTCAAGTGATGACCAATCTAGTTCTTTGAGCATTTCACAGTGATGTGTGTTGTAGTTGCATTGGAGAACAAAACAGCATATTGAATTGTAGAGGGTGTGAAGTTTGCTAAGTTGGGTGTGGGATGCCGAGCCGTGTACTACTGTCACGGCCCCCTTAAACCTCCAACATCCCCGTAAACATTCGGGGATGTTTTCTGTTTCTACTGGACTTGGCCGCGTGTCAGCCGCACTTCCCGTTCAGCACTAATGGCGCTTAACATTGAAAGGGCCCGCTGCGCCTAAACCGGAGGAAAAAACGCCGCATCTGCCAGCGTTTTTAAAAATCCAGCGGTGGCGGCCGCAGGAGACTAAAGGCGGCCGCCACTGTATGTCTCCATAGTCAATAATTGGCATTAGCATCTGCTGTGCGATACGCTTTCTGACCAGCAGACTTAGGGATGATTTGTTCCTGTAAAGTACACCTAGTTTGACATAGGTTTTGGATGACAGTATTGCACAACTCAGATTAAAAATGCCTGCAGGTGTGTCTACTTTCTCTTTACTTCTCTTTATAACATCATGCGATAGTATTATGATACTGGTACTATCTAACAATAGACTGTGGTTGTCAGCATTTTAACAGTGCAATACAGTAGCTTAATTTAAGATTGCGGAGCTGAACCACAGTACTAATTAATCACTAGCAGCTGAGATGATCTACATTGTGGGGATGTAGAGTATAAATACACGCTGTGAATAGAAGTATGATAGAACCCCAGTAGAAGCTGACATACTGGCGAAACGCCTTGGACTTTGGAGGCCACTGTACTACCCTACCAGCAACTCGACCCGCTGACGTCAGGCGACCCGGATGTGCTGCGAGTGAGAGAAGCAGACCAGGGAAGCCGTGCACGTGAGCGTATGCAAGACGGGTAGCGGACGGGTCCGAAGTAGGAGTACGCCTGAAGTCACTCTCTGCTTGTTACAAGTGGGGAGATTGGGAGTTGTATATTTCCCCCGTGTTGTTTGTGTATTAGAGTGAAACGTTAATGCACCATATCGCTTGCATTTGTGTTTTCTTCCCCACATGAGGTTCTTCATGGAGCATCAACTTCTGAGGATCCTGTTCCACAGAGCTGCTATTAACATGTGATAACAGTGTGTTTTATCTATTGAATTCACTGGGTTGTTCACATTTTTTACTTTGTTGCTATAATTCACACATCAGTTTGAGCCATTAACACCTTTTGGTGAATGCTGTGTAGTTGTGCTTTGGGAGATCGCAGTTGTTTTTGGCAGCATCTGATTTGAATCTATTGGTCACTAGTTAGACTGACACTGATTTTTACCACATACGTTTGCACTTTTTTGTCTATTTAAATTCACTGTATCAGCAAGAAAGCTCCTGCAAAACCTTGAGATTATGGCTAGTTGTCGAACACCTCATTCTGTAATGAGATGCAACATAGTAGAATATTCATGCTATGTGTCACGTACCGATCAATTGCAGCCATGATTGCAATTAAGTTAATGCTGTGTACAAAGACCTGTTTCTCATCTTCTAATTTTGCTGTGCAGTCTATAAAGTGAACATGAAGAAATAACTGAAATCTTCGTTCTCACTCTTGCTGTACAGGAGGTTTAATGATGTCATATGTGGCAGGTTGGAAACTCTTATTTTTGTTTTGTTCTTTTGCCCCTACACCACCTCTCCACCTCCCCACCCCCTCCCACCTCCTCACCCCCTCCCACCCCCTCACGTGTTCTCTGATTTAATTGTGGTAATGTTGGATTTTGAAGCTTCAATCTCACCCCACTGAAAAACATATTGCCTACATTCAGGGCCGCAGACAGATTTCCCGGGGCCCAGGACTACAGTTTTAACCCCCCCCCCCTGTGCCCCATTTCTCACCTCTATTTCCTTCCCTCTTCCCATAATTTCTCTCTCCTCTGTCTCACCTCTCACTCTCTCTATTAATTACCCCACTCGCTCAATCCCCCCGCCTCACATGTATTTCTCTCCCCTGCGTCTGACTTACTCCCTCTTTTCCTCTTACCCCCTCTGTCCTATCTCTCCCCTCCTCCCCCCTGTCAATTACCCCACTTAATCCCCCTACTCAGACCCATTCTCTCCCCCCCTCACACAATTCCCTGCACAAAATATACCAAAAATCTTCCCACCCCCAAATACATACAAAATATTTCCACCCCTCAGATATATACAAACCCCCCCACACCCCCAAATATATACAAACCCCCCCAAATACATACAAAAAACGCCTCCCCAATACATATAACCCCACCATACATATATAAAAAACAAATACATATAAAAAAGGCCCCCAATGATTATAAAAATGGCCCCTAATGCTCATATAAACCCCCCTCCACTGCAAAACAAAAATAAATGCTCATATAAAAAAACTCCCCAATGCATCTAAAAAACAAAAAAAGTACATATTTTAAAAAAAAAACAATACGGTAGATATTTAAAAAAATCCCAGTACATATTAAAAAAAAAGCCAGTACATATTGAAAAAAAACCCAATACATATTAAAAAACAAAACAAAAACACAATACACATATATAAAAAAAAAACATATATATATATATATATTAAAAAAATAGACTTACCTTGGTGATGGTCAGACCAGGCCTGGTGACTGCCAGGGGGTGGGGTGACTGCCGGGGGGAGGGGGGTGACCGCTGCGGGAAGGTGGCGACTGTCGAGAGAGGGTGACTAGTGGGGGGGGGGGCAAGGTGGCGGCCAGGCAGAGCAGTTGACGCTTGGCCCGGCTCTCACATGCAGGCCTATATCTCTCTCTGTCCCAATCCGGACCCTCTGACTGCAGCATGCGCCGGGAGTCCCACTCATCGCGCTGCACGCCAAAAGCGGGGGCCAAGCTTACGTCCGGCGGACTGACATCAGAGAGGCCCGTTGCGCACTGACGTCAGAGGGCCTGGTGTGGGACAGAGTGAGAGAGGCCTGCAGGTGGGTAGAGCTGGGGCCCAGCGGCAACTGCTTTGTCCGGCCACAGGGCCACCCGCCGCCACCGGGCCTGGGATACTTGTGCCGTCTCTTCCCCCCTGTCGGAGGCCCTGTCTACATTACCTGGTCTTGTCTGGTGTCTCTCTGATCTTGCATGTCATGGCTGCATTCTCTCTTCCCTGGTTTTAGTATTTTAATTTGACATAAAACTTTTGACAAACATTATAATGTCTTTGGTGACAACGATAATACATATTTCTCCCAGGAATTTTGGCAACTTTATTATTTTCATCCTGAATAGGGAAATGATCACAATACACTTTTTCTAGAATATATCTTGCTGCACAAAAGGAACACTAAGGGGGGGAAAAGGCATGCAATTTCATTATCCTCGGCTCAAGTTGCAGCTCTGTTTATCACCGAGTTTGTAATTAATTTACTCTGTGTGAATCTTCATCTGCTCATCCGTCACATACCTAATACCAGCATTTTACATTGTAATTTATATGAGGATACCTTACATTTACAATCTCCGCTCAGCAGTCCTGCCTCACATAGCTCAGTTTGCTCTTCAACATCTCTCGCCAAAAAAACGTGCTACAGCCTATGATCCATATCATTGTAATCTTTGCATGCCTTAGGGGCTGCAAGGCAACGTGGGTTTCATTCTGATTGCAATATACAAATAAAATGGCTTGAGTAATAACCTAACTTAGCCGGCATTGAAATTAAAAATGAAACGGGTGGGTGGTTGGAACGAAACAACGGCTTTGCAGTGTTCTGAAATATGCTTATGCATTATCAATGCTTTTTAATCGTTCTGACAACAAAAAGCAACATGTTGTGATACTGATTGAAGAAGGGAGCACTCGAGGGATTGAACTACCAGTTTTTGTTTATTTGTGTAGCACATGTACTCACCCCCCTCCCTTCTCTGTGAGATTATGGCTATGCGACTGCTTGGTGTGGTGATTGTTATCTGCGTGGTACAGGAGAGATGAGTTTCCCGAGATGGTGTGGGGGGTACAGGGCAGACTCTTGGGGATCTCTCTAGTTCTTACCTTCTCTGTGTCAGTGCCTCCAGACATAAAGGGCTCAAGCAAGGCTGAAGGGGGTCCCCGCTATGACAGTCCTTACTCTGTTACCTCCCTCCATACAGACTGCAGCAAGCCAGTAGTACAAATGAGGATGTTCTTTATTAGAGCAGCCACTGCTGATGTTGTTGCAGCGTATGCTCCAGTTAGTAAGGTAGATCCCTGGCTTCTTGGTGGTACTGGCCTGTGGGTAATGGTGAGGCCTAGTTGGATTAGGTTATGTGTTCAGCCCATGAGGGGCTGGGCACATGTCTCGCTCCCGGCCGGGAGGTGACATTTAAAACACATCCTACCCATGCAGGGACAGGCTCGAACAACCTGAAGGTCTCACCCCTAAGGGGCTGAACTTCACCTATAATTTAGGCACTTCCTTCCTGCAGCTCAAAGAGGTAGGGCCCAATATTTGTACCACCATTGGCTATCACAGATCCTTGTGTCAACTCCACTCCTGTCACTCAAAGTCAGAATGAGGAGGCAGAAACCCCCATAGCCTGTCACTGTCTACATCTTATTAGAACTTACATGACATGGGAGGTAGAGAGCTAGCTGGACCAGCCACCGCTATATTTGCAAAGTCATACTTCCATCATGCTTTGAAAATGACCTCTCCATTTCTGTTCTTACAGCATAAATACAGACATTTGTATTAAGTGAAGACATTTTTTTCCTTTGGTCAGAATATGTACAGATGTAGCCAAAGTTTTGGATTGCTCCTGCAGCTGAGTGTTAGCCCTGCCCGTTTCTGGCGCATGCAGTTTAATACAATGGTTGCTTCTCCCGCAGGCACGTTGTGTATGTCCCACCGCTGCAGACAGCTGTAGTAACAGTGGGAGTTTTATTATTATTAGAACTACCCTTTATTTGGTAACTTCAAACATTCTGCAGCGCGGTACAATGGGGGAATAACTTGACATCAATTACATAAACTTAATGACCTACGATTAAGGACAGGCCAGCGTAAAAATATACAGAGGGTAACAAGGGCCCTGATCCTGAGAGTTTACAAACTGCTGGGAATAAGCAACAATGTTGAAACAAAATGTAAAATGGCTGTTAATTGTGGGAGTGGAGTATGGTCTAGCCCAGGAGTGGCCAACTCCAGTCCTCAAGGGCCACCAACAGCTAAGGTTTTAAGTATATCCCTGCTTCAGCAGAGGTGGCTCAGTTATTGTAACTGAGCCACTAGTTGAGCCACCTGTGCTGAGGCAGGGATATCCTTCGAGCCTGACCTGTTGGTGGCCCTTGAGGACTGAAGGTGGCCGCCCCTGGTCTGGCCGCACTGCTGGATCTAGTAAGGTGTGTGTGCGTGTGGGGGTGGGGGGGGGGGGTGGAGGAGGAAGGGGGGGGGATGTTAGGGGAGTAATAACATTGGCTGCATCTGTAATGGTGATAGAAATCAAGATTTGTATTCCAATATAATAACTCTAAACGGAACTGATCCATTAAAGCACTTTCTCTGACAATCCACATTGAACATGCTATGCCACCAAGCAGTGCAGAGTACGATTGTGTTCTTACAAGCGTCTAAAAAGTTTCTTTTACTTAGAAAATAAAAACCCAAGAAGCATTATCAGAGCCCCTGAAATAATTATAGCTACTTTATGTTGCTAAATTCCTGCTTCTTTAAGCAATAAAAAAGTCATCCTAGCAGTTTGCAGTGAATTGATTTGGGATATTTATTGACCCATTACTGAGACTCATTTTTGCATTCTTTCACATAAACCATTAAGAACGTTTTTTTTTAAAATCCCACTTTCTGTTCTTACGTTTTTGCCTTCTCAGCACTTTAGTTTTTCTTATGGTAGGGAAGATTTCATCATCTACAGTAGACTTTTTAGCTTGTCAATGTTTTTTCTGTTGGGGCTGTAACGGGAAGAAATATGTATTTACCTTTTGAAAGGGCAATCGGGAAAATATATAGTTTTAATTATTACTGGGCAAAATAGTGCCCAAACGGACTTTGTGTTGTGTTCTGGGCTCTTCAATGGAACTAGAGAGCCTCTAATAAAGAGTGCATGAAAGGAGCACAACCCTAGGCTGTTTAGGGATATGTGTGTAGGGATATGTGTGTAGGGATATGTGTGTAGGGATATGTGTTTAGGGATATGTGTGTAGGGATATCTAATTTAACGGTTCCGTTCCCATAGCATTGGATATCGCTACCTGGGTGTCGCATATGGGTTATACTGTATTATGCTACAGCCACCTATGTTGTTGTGGCTGCCGTACATAGGCACTTACTATACAGGCAACAGAGAAGCCCAATGCTACATCCAATATGACAAAAATACACAGTAAAGTACTTATATATTCTCTTCAAAAGGGGTCATTTAGTTTAAGCCTTTGGCCAAAGCGTTGTAAACCTGTGAGCCACGACAAGGCAGACCCAGTTCACAGGTCCTAACACTACCAGATAAAATCCTAATATACCTCTATTAGGATTACAATTCTCATTTACCTCTATTAGGAGGGAGAAAGACCACAGTGGATCTATATCCAGTAAAATTAAAAAGCCCTACTAACTTGGGAAGTGGGGAGGGGCGGGCTTAAAACCTGGGAAGGAGGAGCCACCAACCCCCAACAGCTGAGACAGCTGAAAATAAGTTAACAAACAACACACACAAACCCATCAAGCCCATTTTAGGAACCCCTGAGCCCCCACAAAATATATATGTATACAAGTGTCAAAAAGGAGAGGTATTGAGCGTGGCAAATGTAATACATTATACATATTAGAGCTCCTTTTTGACACTTATATACATATATATTTTGTGGGGGCTCAGGGGTTCCTAAAATGAGCTTGCTGGGGTTCTGTATGTTTGTTAACTTATTATACAGCCCACACAGTGCTGTTCAATTTAATTCATTTTATTGTTCTCACTTTATTGGTCCCCTTTATCTTAATGTATAGCTATTAAAATTGATTTTAGACCTGTCATATCCACATTACAACTGGGACAAGCGGTCTGGCTTATTCTAGCACATCATTGGTCTGACAGACACTGATAGGGTACTACTCACACTTTTATTATTATTAAAGCATTGACTACATGATGCAGGGACCTTCCGGTCGGTACTTCTTCGCTCCTCTTTTTGTCCATTAAAACATTTTTTTGTCCAGCATCTTAAAAAAAACATTTACATGTGGAGGAAAGCGCCTGACAGACGCCATATTTGTGCAAAGTTGTGGGGGGCTATGATAGTACCTCATGCCGGGCATGTTGTAACACACCATAAAAAGGAAGCTAGATGATATTTATTAAATTAAACAATAAATTCCTCATTGATTAGGGATGCTAATGAAAAATGTATTTAAATTATCACACCATAAATGGCAAATAGATTGTAAATAGTCTGTCTAATATATAACACACATGTTCCCTTAACTATACTCCAACTAGACAGTGACCACCCTAAACTAGTGAACGTGTAAACCCCACTGCAATTTCCCTCAGAAAAAAAACAAAAACCTACTTATTGAGCAAAAAGTTCATGTAAGATAACGGGTGGCTGTCCCCCACAAATGTACCCACCCCCCTCCCTCCAGAAAATCGCGCGCCCCCCAGTATGCGTACCCCAGACCTAGAATATGCTTTATTTTCCTTCTGTTACTCTCACATTCCTTCTCTATGTAACTGTTCCTACTCACGGCCTACTCTCACTACTATAACAAGCTATCTTTTTCTTTGTTTGTACTCTCTCTCCCTGTACAGCAGTATTTTTCAATGCTCTCCTTGAGACCCAAGGCCACACCAGTTTTGGGGAATAATCCATGCAATTGCATCCAGATGAATGCACTGTTTTGTTTTTTTTTGCATATTAATAACATTGAAAGGGTTAAAAACAGGTGTATACCCACACCCTCCTGAAGAAAATTAAACGTATGGATCCTAATTGCCCCTTATTGGTCTCTATCATTATTTGTATGCAACAGTTACTTTTAACTATTTCGATTTTGCGATCTGCTGTGGTCCATTAACCACTTATGCTCTTCAGAGTTTATGGGCTATGCGAATCCATCACTTAGCCAATTCTTGGCCTCTAACTAGTTCTACTCAAGGCCCATATCTTATGTTATGCACTTATCACAGTCATCTTATAATAAAGCCTCCGTTCTCTGAAAATCTTATTTACTTTATTAAAATTTTAAATAAAGTAATGGTGAATTGAAATTCCTGTACAGGTGCTATATTACAGGGGTGCGAAAACTGGGGGGCGGACGCAAGATTTTTTTTGGGGGGGGCACAGGTGGTTGCAGAGGTCTTGCGCTCTTCCCCGAGGCATTTAAATTAAATGCCGGGGGACCGCGCAAGTCCTCTGCAACCTCTACTTACGGTGGTTCAGCCGGCTTCGGGACGCATGACCATGGCAACGCAGCGTCAAATGACATCACGGTTGCCTTGATGCCGCGGGTCATGTGACGGGATACGACCCCTCTGCATCATTTGACGCCGTGCGAGTTAGGGGGGGACGCGCAGGAACGGAGGGAGCAAGGCAGGGGGGTAGAGGGGGGCACAGCAAAATAAGTTTGTGCGCCTCTGCTATTATATGTGGATAACAAAACATCTATAAATATATATACTGCATGTTTGTGAATTGTTAGTAAAGAAGCCAATTAAAACAAAATTCATAACTACATACTTTTGCCAATTTCGCCCCTTTTATTCAAAATTTCAACCTGAATCCTTTCTCTCCTTTACGTGCTTTCTTTAGGAGTTATTACAGCAGAATTACATTGGTTGACCTTTATCTTGCTGTAAGTAAATCTGGTAATGCTGCTGGATGCGATGCTTTCATCCTGTTCATTCCTGTGCCAGCTTTCATTGTTCCTGTATAGTGACTAATAGGATGTCTTATAATAGAGGCCTTTGTTTTTCATAACTACAAAGTGGGTGGCTGCAGTGCTTTAATTATAATTGTACCAGTGAAAGCAGTAGTACCTTTATTCTCTTATTTCTTTAAATTCGTGATATGTCTGCGATTTATATTTCAAGTTCATAGTAATTGCTACTTCATGACAAGATCAGAGAGAGAGAGCACTAAAGTCATGTATCCAAAAAAAGGTATCTGGGCTTGAATAGTCTTTGTCTTTTGACCCCTGTGGCCTTTCTCCGTATTTTTCTTCTTGATGTGTAGCAGCACCCTCCTATCTCGGGCTGTAACACTGTGATCGCCCCAAACATGAAATCACATCAGTTTTGTCATTGGCAAGAAAGGTTTGTTTTTTCAGAAAAACCTGAATAATAATATAGGACTAAGATGTATAGAGAATGCAACGATTTGTAGCATAAAATCCTTTCTTGTGGTTGCTTAAAACAACTTAAAATTTGGACAGAACCACCCCCGATTTTTTTGTAATACATTACATGTGTGTACTATGAGGATGTGTGCACTGTTTTCATACATTGCATACATAGATGTAGCCAGACTTGCTGTCCCTGCAGCTGCGTGAAGAGGCGCAAAATGCTGCAGCTCCGGGGACAGTAGAAGCCGCGGGGTTTGTTCTGCCAAATGGGACCCCCCCCCCCCCCCCACACTGTGAATTTGTGAACACAAATGGGGGAGGTTTCTTTGTGCGGTGATAGCAAAGCTCAAAAAAACAACTTGTATACTTAATTTGTATAGCGTGTTTATTTGTGTGTGTAATATTTGTGTAGCATGGCTGGTCCAGACTGCCTCCTGTCATGATAGCTACAGGCTGTGGCAGGCTATCCTAGGGGCATTGAGCCCCCCCCCCACCCACCCCCTCATGCTAAGTCTGAGTGACAGAAGAGGTGGTGGCCCAAGGGTCTGTGTACAACCAGTCGTGGTACAGACCTTGTGCCCTCCCATTCTGGTGCATCAGAGAGGAAGTACTAAATTATAGGGAGTCCTCCTCCACCCCTCCTAGGGAGAGGAGGTGTGTGCTGCTCCTCCAAGCTGGGAGTGAGCCAAGCCAGTCAGTCCCTCCTGGGCTGACTGGGCCAGAGAGATCAGAGGCCTCAGACTGTCAGAGAGCCCAGTACCATCCAGAGGCCTGAGATCCTCGGTGACCTATCTGCATCTACTGTGTAACATCTGCAGTAACTGCTCAATAAAGCATCCGTTTTCACATACCCCTGCCTGAGCTATGTCTATTGGGTAGAGGTATGAAAGGAATCTGCCCTAGTGGGGGTTTGACTCTGGAAATCCTGGAGCCCACTGGAGCTGGAGGCGTTGACACACTGAGTTGATCATAAAGATCATCAAAATCCTGTCCTATTCCCCACACCATTGCGGACTTCTCAGCTCTCTTGGACCCTCACAGGTATGCACGCACCACAAACAGCAGTAACCACTAGTATATCTTCCAGAGGGGGGGAGAAACTGTGTTACATGTTAATACCGTGTAGATCTATAACTATACAGTGTAATGTTCCCAAATGGACTCTGAGTGCTTCCATGAGCCCTCCCCCCTTCCTCCCCCCTTCCCCTCTCCCCTTCCCCCCCCCCCTCCCGTCTTCCCCTCCCCCCCTCCCGTCTTCCCCTCCCCATCAGTAGCATTTATATATAAATGCAGTTGTGACTCCAGGACATACATGAACCTGGATCTATTCAGATAATTGGAGAATCTGTTGCAAAAATAAAAAAATGTGCTCCTCAAAACAAAGAGTTGACATTGTAGTATATGATTTTATTATTTATGAATCTATGATCTCTGGTCGTAAAATTATTTATTTTGTCTAGACTTGCAGTTTGGTAAAATGGGGGTAGGGGAGGGGGGTATTGGGTCCTTACAGGAAAAAAAGCGGAAGTGCATTTGTTTTCTTCCTCAAGTCTATTAGTTTGTGGTAAATTATATGCATGTTTTTCCACAAATGTCCCTCCATGGCATATGAATACGTTACTCATATAAATAACATGTAATCCAGAAAGGAATGCCCCTACCCTTTATGCCTTCCTTTTTTTACTGTGTAGTTATGTTGATTTTTAAGGATTTCGAAGGCATACTGCCAAAACCACTCTTTACCCTGGCGCTCTTAAGTGAGAATGGGACCGTTTTATTAAAACCTTCCGTTTCTTGCATCTCTTCAAACATTTAGCAACACAACAGGTATTTCATGAAGAGAATGCAAGAATGTTCACATTTTATTGTATTTTTTCGTTGGTTAAAATAAAATGTTTACAGTTGGGCTTTAAGGCAACGTACTACAGTGCTGTCGGCTCACGTCTAGGCTTAGCTGTTTTTGGGATGTTTGTCGGGAACCTTTTTGCCTTCAATCGAGGCTATATATATGTGAAAAACCTGTGCTAACAAGTATATACCAAATAAAACCTGAAATGTAGTATAATATACAAATATGTCGATAATTAAAGTGCAATGTGCAAAATTGTTTTAAATCTACTGTGAATGCCAGTTAAACATAACAATCTAACAATATCTCACATTCCCTGCAGCTTTAAGGATAGTATTGTGAAAAGTTTAATGTACAGGAGGGCCCCGGGTATACGGCGGGTTCCATTCCAGGGGCCCGCCGTATAGTGAAAATCGCCAGGAAGCGGATCTGGCAATTTTCAGTTCTGGGAATGGGTAAACCGGCATTTTTGCCGTTCTGCGCATGCGCGACCTACAGTCTGCGCGCACGTGCCGGGCGCAACCACCTGGTCTGCGCATGCGCGACTTAGGATCCAACATGGCGACCGCCGTATCGGCGGATCGCCGAAAAGCGGGGCGCCGAGAAGCGGTGCCCTGCTGTAGATCTTTAGAGCAATAAATGCCTACAGCACATGGGGAAAAAAGAAAAATATATAGTCCAAAAAACGTATGTTCAAGTGAAAATATACTGAAAAGAAAAAGGGAAATTGATATGTACTGTAACACTCCCAAACCAATTTCTTTGGATATATTCTTGGATAGTGTGAAAGGATTAGTTTCAGGATATCCAAGTCTTCACTCCTCTCAGTGAATTGGAAGAAATAGAAAAATTGACCGTAGGCTAATACTGTTTTTCTAAAGAAAAAATGGTGGTACAACCGTCGTCCATTTCACTCGCGTTAAAATCAAGCAGGTAGGACAGGGGCTTTTAAAAAGCATGATCGTCCGGACCGTGTCGATGCCATATGAGTCTTTCAGACACGTGATGTCCGCTAAACTCATCTTCCGGCACTCCGGATTCTGAATCTCTGGGTGGTACTTTATTCAGATTGCGGCCCAGAGATTTGGAAGCCAGAGTGCCACGACTCGAGATTAGCGGACATCACATGACACAGGAGTGACTGAAACACTCATGCTGCATAGGCCTTTTTCTGGACTATCGTGGTAAAAGCCCCTGTGCTACCTGCTTGATTTTAATGTTTTAAATGTGAGTGAAAAGTACTTTTATGGACGTAGAAGGTACAGGAGTTTTGGTGTGCAACTTTTCCATTTTCCCCTGAAAACTTCAGGCATTAAGAATCTTCACGCAATATCACTAATTTGGGCATCTATTTGCCAAAACAGTATGTAAACCTACACATAACTCAGGGACCCAGGGTAATAACATTTAGGGACTTATTCTAAATCCGCCAAAGCAACATTGAAGTCAGTAAGGATTTTCAGACGAAAATGGCCAATCGGCCGCTTTTGCAGATATACTGTACTGTAGAATAAGCCCTTTCATGTGTGAGGAATTTTGATGCAAAGTTAATGTAAATTTATGATTGCTGTTACAAACAGAAATGTACACTTCTTTTCTAAATTCCTTGGGGCATTTACTTTCAGAAGATATATACTTTACTGGGAATATTTTTACTCTAGAAAATGGGTGGACAAACTTTTGTCTTTGCGCCCCCCTGCCTGGTCGCGCCCCCTCTCTTACCTTCTCTCCGGCATCGGCGGTGTCATTTGATGTTGCATTGCCATTTTACCCTGTGGCGTCATTTGATGCCGCGTTGTCATGGGGAAGCATCGCTAGAAGCCGCCGGAGAGCAGGTAAGAGGCATTTTATTTAAATGTTGTGGGGAAGAGTGCAGAGCCTCGTAAGTGCTGAACCCCTTCCCTTTCCCCCCAGAAAATTGATTGTAAATAGTCTTGCTAATCTGCGGTCTGTACTGGACAAAAAAAAAATATGTATACCTATACACTGGTATCAGTGTACTCTGGGAATCAGGGGCAATACAATCTAGTATTCATTTTTTTTTTCCACAAAAAGTTTTTATTGGGTTATGGTACAGATCGAACATTGTTTAACAACACATTGTCTTCCCTTAGTGTCCACATTCCCAAATTCTCTGTGTTTTCTCATTCCAACCAATGACAGACATACCGGGTAAATCAACAGACAGACAAGACGAACAGCACAAACAGTTGAAGGGAGGGGGGGGGGGGGTAGACCGCACTTGGGATACCAGGCGTCCCTATCATCTTTCGGTTTCGTACCACTTCAGCGCAGGCCCATCCTGCCTAGTGGTCCTTCCTTTGGTTGTCTTCCCTACCTGTACCCCGTCTGGTTATTGTCGGTACCGTTACTTCAGGGGAGAATGCATTTCGCACTATTAAGGCATTATAGTGGCGGTGTCCACCCCGGGGATGTCTGATTGGTCTAGCCATGGGGCCCAGACTTTTAGAAAGTTTGTGCCGGTGTCATTGACCAGACTCGTCAATTGTTCCATCCGGCAAATATACCAAATTCTGTTCCGAATCTTTGCAATTGTGGGTAAATCTGGTAGCTTCCACAATGCTGCAATTTCGCACCTCATGGCTGTTGCAAAATGTGCAATTAGTTTCTGGGCTGATCTGCCTAGCCCCCGGGTGCGCCTGCCCAGCAGGAACAGCCAGGGGTCCAGGGGAATCGCCGTTTCGAGAATTCTCTGTAGCCAATCCAGGATTTCCTCCCATAAAGGAGCCACTTTGGTGCAACCCCACAGCATGTGAAGCAAGTCTGCTTGTTCCCCACATTGTTTAGGGCACAATGGGGGGTAACCTTTTACAAACTTTGCCAATCTCATTGGAGTAAGGTACCACCGCATTAGGACCTTATATGCATTCTCCTTCAAAGTAGTGCATATGGAGCTTTTAGCTGCTGCCAGTACTATGGTGGTCCAGTCCTCGTCGTCTATCGTCTCCCCTAAGTCCGCCTCCCATTTGTCCCTGTAGCTAAGTTTAGTGTCGTCGTCTGTTCCAGGACATACCACCTCTCTGTAAATCCTAGAAGTGAGTCCCGTGGTGTCCGTTCCTCTTGAACACAGCTGCTCAAAATATGTACGCCGGGGGCGCTTTGGGATCTTTGTATAGAAAGCTCGTAGTTGGAGGTATTTAAAAAATTCAGAGTTCGGCATCTCTGCTTCTGATTTCATTTGTTCAAAGGATTTTATTGATTGGCATCCCTCCAGATGCAGTAGCCTCATGAGGCCCTTTGTTTTCCATATGGCTAGGTTCTGGCTTAACATACCCGGAGCGAAATCAGGGTTCCCCATAAGCGGGGTCATAAAGGTGTGCTGGGTAGTAAGGGCACACCTATATCTGGTGTTCTCCCAAGTTGCCAACGAGCTGCTCAGTGCGGCCAGCGGCTCCTCCATGGTCCTCTGAACCTTTTTTGGTAGCCAGATGAGATCTTGTAGATCTACGGGGGCGCAGCACGTTTTTTCCAACTCCACCCATCTGCGCAAGCCAGGGTACATGTGCCACTGAATAATTTGGGTTAATTGGGCCGCTCTATGATACGATATCAAGCAAGGTACCGCCAAGCCTCCTCGGACTGTGGGTCTAATTAGAATACTCGATTTAATGCGTGGTGTTTTGTTACCCCAAACGAATTTCACCATGGAGGACTGTAAACGGATGATATCATCCTTGGCCACTTGTATCGGGAGGGTCTGGAAAAGATACAAGATTCTGGGGAGAAGATTCATCTTAAGGCTTTGGATCCTGCCGATCCATGAGATTGCGTAACCCGACCAAGTCCTGAGATCCTCCCTTAGAGTCCTTATAAGTTTGGGGTAATTAGCTTTATATAGCTCGTTATAATCTTTTGTAATATTAACCCCTATGTATTTTTTGGAGGCGGCTTGCCATTTGAAGTTAAAATTTAGTTCGATTAATTTTTCGGTGACCTTTGGCAGGTTTATATTTAGCGCTTCTGATTTCTTCTGATTGATCTTGAAACCCGAAATCTTATTAAATTCGTCCAGCAGACTGAAGACATTCGGCAGGGAAGTAAGAGGTCTAGATAACATTAAGATAATATCTGCATACAGGGCCACCTTATGTGACTGCTCCTTAATTTGTATTCCTGTTATACCGGGACTGTTACGGATATGTGCCACTAAGGGCTCTATACATAATGCGAAGATAAGTGGGGACAGGGGACATCCCTGTCTGGTGCCACTCCTTATCGGGAATTCTTCAGACGGGAAGCCCTGGTGTCTGACTCTTGCCTTCGGTTCCCGATAAAGAGCCAGAATAGCGCCCAACATTCTCCCCCCTATGCCGAACTCCCCAAGCATCTCTTTGAGGTAGGGCCAGTCAATGCGGTCAAAGGCCTTTCGCATCCAGACTCCGTGCCATAGACGGAATGTGTTCCTTGTGTGCCAAATCAATTAAGTCTATGATCCGTCTGATGTTGTCTGCCGCCTGCCTCCCGCATATGAACCCTACTTGATCAGGGTGGACCAGCTTTGGCATAACTGTGTTTAGTCGGTTAGCCAACAATTTGGAGAAAATTTTGGTGTCCGAGTTGATAAAGGGAGATCGGACGGTAGCTTGCGCAATTAGCTGGGTCCTTCCCGGGTTTGGGATCACTGAGATAGATGCTTGGAGCATTGGGCCAGGTATGGGGGCACCTTCTAAAAATGAGTTGAACAGTTTTACCAGGTGAGGCACTAGGATTTTGTGGAATTTTTTGTAATATAGATTAGAGAAGCCATCCGGGCCTGGGGCTTTGGATGGCTTCAGTGATTTGATTACCTCTGTAATTTCCTCACCTGTGAAATCTTCCTGTAGTGCGTCCCTTTCTTTCCTGCCCAATCTGGGTAGATTTGCCCCCTTTAGGAATGTCCGCAGCTG
Source organism: Ascaphus truei (assembly GCF_040206685.1). NCBI lineage: Eukaryota > Metazoa > Chordata > Amphibia > Anura > Ascaphidae > Ascaphus > Ascaphus truei. The sequence goes on along the minus strand of NC_134483.1, from coordinate 158,465,705 downwards.
CGTATGAGTGTTCTCACAATGGGAGACCTTTGCCCCATCATAAAGGGTCTGGTAGTAGGTTTTGAATTCTTCAACAATTTGTTTGGGGTCAGACGTGAGGTCACCTGTTTTTGTTCAAATTGCCTGGATATGAAAGTCACGATTAATGTTCTTAAGTTTATTGGCAAGTGGGGTATCTGGCTTGTTCGCTTTTTCATAGAATTTGCGCCTGGACTAGGTCATCTCCTTCTCAGCTCGGGAGGACGTCAGTAAATTTAGTTTCATTTTAGTATCAAGCCAGGCCTGAAGGGTCTGTGCTTGTTTGTTATTTTTATCGCGGGCGGATAGGGCCGTTAACTCAGATTGTAGGATCTTAATTTTACTTTCCCTTTCCCTTTCTTTTTTCTGCCTGCTTGCTAACCCTATGAGCTCACCACGTAGAGTCGCCTTATGGGCCTCCCATAGAGTGGACTGAGACGTCACGCGACCAACATTCTCATTGAAATATTCCCTGATTTTATCCCCTATTTGTTGTTCAATCTCGGGGATTTTTATTAATAACTCATTGAGTTTCCAAGTCGCTCCTGGTCTGTCCAGCCTGAGGTCAGTGCACCGCAGCTCTACAGGTGCATGATCCGACCATGAAATATCATGGATTCCCGTGTGGGAGATCTGCAAAACCATTCTGTTGGATACGAAGAGGTAGTCTATCCTGCTGTAGCGGTCGTGTGGGTGTGAGTAAAATGTGTACTCTTTTTCGACGGGGTGCTGTTCGCGCCATATGTCTACTAATCTATTAGCTGTAAGGCCTCGGGCCCAAGCTGCTCTGCTTAGTGGATGTTTAGCGGCACTTGGCGTGCATTTATCTGCCTTTGGGTCTAGTGTGAGGTTAAAGTCCCCTCCTAATATTATACCGCCCTGTAGAGTCGAAAAGAATCTGTCCAAAAAGGTGTCTGCTCGTTTGTTAGGGGCATATACATTTGCTAGGGTGATCATTTGCCCTTGAATGGCACCTACTACTATTATGAACCGTCCATTTTTATCTTTTTTGGTGAGTTTGATGTCTAGTGCAAGGCGGTTATGTGCCAGAATCGCGACCCCTCTTTTTTTTTTGTTAGCTGCCGCTGACACCCATGTTTGGTATCTAGGGTCAATATATTTTGGGGAGTTAGACCTGGAGAAGTGCGTCTCCTTTAGTAGGATGATGTCGGGGTCATGTCGTCTATAGTCAGTCATAGCTACTCGTCTTTTATTGGGACTATTAAATCCTTTCACGTTATGTGATATTACCGTGAAATCCCTACCCATTGGTGATGGTATAATCTTGCCCTGCGAAGGAGGCTGGCACGTCAGCCGAGGTTCTCTGAGGCATCTGGATCCAGGGTGTTTCCTGTGTTCTTCTGATCTGTGCGGGGGGGACATAAAGGGGTATACACACGAGGGACATAGAAAAAACAATACACAGACAAATAAAACCTCTGGTGAACCCCTGGGACTGTGTTCCCAAGGACACCTGAGTTGCCCCTACTGGGGGTCCGGCCTGGGCAAGTTTGCTTCTGGTCTCTCCGAAGCAATCCTGGCCCTCGGACGCCGGCCCAGTGGGGTCTTGCATGAGTCTCCTGGGGGTTGCCCCCCAGGCTCCCATGTGGAGTCCCATGGCGACAGTGGGTGCACTTCCTTCTCGTGGTTTTTTGGAAGCGGTGACCCTGTGCCATTCTGCGTCAGGCTCCGGTTCTTGCAGGGGCCCCGGCGCCGGACCTTCCTTCAGCCCCAGCTTGCGGAGGAAGTTATCACCCTCCTCTGGATGTTTCATGGAGATGGCCTTCCCGCCTCTGATAACCAGCAGGCCAAACGGGAAGGTCCATCTATACCGTATGGCACTGTCACGGAGGACTCTCATGACCGGCTGGAGCTTCATGCGCCGGGCCAAAGTCATAGGGGACAGGTCCTGAAACAACTGGAGGGTGACCCCCTCAAACTGGCAGGCTCCCTCTCCTCTTGCCTTGCGGAAGATCACTTCCCGGGTGCGGAAGAAATGCATGCGGGCAATGACATCCCGCGGTTGGGCATTTGCTAACAGTCTGCTTCTTAGGGCGCGATGGCACCTATCCATCGATAGCTCCGCCGCGGGGATGTCAGGTAGTAGGGCTGCCATCCAGCGGGTGAGGAAGTCCTCTACCTCTGTGATCTCTTCTGGGATGCCGCGTACGCGGATATTGCTACGGCGATCCCTGTTCTCGGCATCTTCTTGCCGATCTGCCAGGTCAGAGATTTGAGCTTGTAGGTAGGACGACCGCTTCTCTGCCTCCTTGATGTGTGCAGAGGTGGACGCCATTTTATCCTCCAGGGCCCGCGTCCGTTCACCGAGACCCTGTACCTCTTTCTTGAGTTCCTGGATCTCTGCCCTGAACAATGACTTAATCCCGTTATACAGGCGGTCGAAGTCGCAGCGCCGCATGGGGAGTTGCTCTGGAGCCTCATCCATATCCTCATCCCGATCGGACCCTGAGCCCGCTGCGGAGCCCGGCGCCATTTCTGGCTCGGCCTCTCGTGTCGCAGAGCGGCTTAGATATCTTTTTAAATCCCCCGTATTTTTCTTTTTACTTGATTGCGGAGCCATCACTATCAAGTCTGCAGTTAGTGTGGGTAATCCTTGGCACAAAAGTTCGATTTTTTTATTGGTGGTATTTGCTTTGATTCAGTGGCGGGGGTGGGAGCACTCGGGTTAAGCAGCTAGTCTCCTCACCATCGCGCTTGCGCCTCTAGTATTCATTTTAATGAAAGTATGTTGGAAAATCCTGGGACAATATAAGCTTCAGGCTTATGACATCATGTCTTGGTCACATAATTTGCAATCCATTCATGAACGAAACTGTGCTTAGTAAGAAGCTGAACTAGTGTTGGAAAAAATGATATATAGTTTTCCTAGTTGGCATTCATACAAAGTCTCCCAGGAATCATGGTTACACAAATGTCTAGCAACATTTTGAACATTAGCTTGGCCGCGCAGTTTGCAACATGCCTCGGCAGCGAAAAGGGTAATATCCTTAAATAGCAATCACAAATACACTTGGTGATTGGACTTTTCTAAAGGAGCTAATCAAATTGCAATTGTAACATGGAGGGCAATAAGCAAATGTGAACTAAGCCAAAATCTTCCTTTTCTGCTGTTGCAACAATCCCCACAAATGGAAAAAAGACTGGTAATATAACAGGAAGTGGTCAGGATCCAGGTTGAAGGTTTATTTTTATTTTTTTTACTCTAATGCCTAAACCACATCACATACTTCCTCTATATTATTCAATCTTTCCAAATACGCTTTTTGGGCTAACTGCTAATGCTGCCAGTGGAGTTTAACCTTTCCATCTATGTATCCCTGGACTGTGAACTGACCACAGAAATATCCTGTTACGGCTGCTTTTTCCATATAAAAACAAACTTGTCTGAGGGGAAAGAACATGATCAGATGTCTGCGCATTGATGCAGATCAGACATGAGATTAAAGCTGTAACAGATACTGTTTTTGTAAACTGCTGCAGTTTTAATAGCCCACAATGTAAAATGCACGTATTATTTTGATATGTTAACACGTTCTATACTAGAGACACCTGTCATGCTTTGCAGAGCTATATACAGTAGGGACTTCCTGCCCAGGAAAGTTGCCATGCAAGGAGGGAAGATATTACTTCAGGTTAGCTATGTACCGTATGTAGAAATCTAGGACCCCAAACATGGTATACCATACTGTACAAGCACACCATTTTCTAAATATGTTTATCCTGGAAGATTCCTTGGAGATGAGCAAAATAAGTCAGAAATTAACAGCAGAAGGCCGCCAATATATTTTGTTTGTTATTAATACCATAGTCTGAGAATTTTGTGTAGAGTCGTACTCGATTGAGTTACAATTATTCCAGTTAAAGGCTGTATTAATATCCAACCCTTATTCATGTAGCCTACTGGACTTTTCCATTTTCTCTTTTGAGGTGCATAAAGCTTTCGTGACTTTGAAATGATTTTGCTCTAGAATCATGCTTACCGTCATACAATGTTGATTTAAAAGCTCTCAATGTACTGTATGAGCTAGTACTTTTACTGAGAATTTAAACACTGAAAAAGTCGAACATAAAAACATGACTGTCTCGCTAAATCTTATTCTATAGAGTTTTACAGACTTTTTGGAAATGTTGCACTCTGGAAATTTTGGTCCTTATCCAAACTCTTCTGTAGCCTCACTAGGTAATAAAGGCTGACAGCTGGTTCATCTGTAGACCTGCATGACCCTTGAATTAAGGTGTTAAAGGTTCATAACAGAATCCCATGTCAGTTTAGTTTATAATATGGTTATTGTGATTTTGTAACTAATCATTAGAAGCTCTTAATATATATATATATATATATATATATATATATATATATATATATATATATATATATATATATATGCAGTGCTTGACAAATCACCCAAAAATCTACTCACCGAACCAAAAAATCTACTCGCCACCTAGTCCCGCCCCCAGCCCCGCTTTTAAAAAAATACATAAATAAAATAAATGTAATAAATTCTTAGTAAGAAAATTCGTTTTTGACATAAGTTTATTTATTGTATTACATTATACTACAATTAGTCCTTGTTACGTGTGTGTCTGTGTGTGTGTGTGTAATTGTCGGATCTAGAAAAAAAAAGCCAGATGTGAATGACTAGTTTCCTTTACCAGTGTCTGGACGCCCCCACTCACAATATTTAAAGCAGCAATCCCGCCTGGGGTCTTACCAGATCCGCAGTCCCTCAATGTCCAGGTACTCTCATTCCCGCAATGTTATACATTGGAGGGTAGGTGTTCCTTAGCTGTCTTCTGGGTTAGGGAGGATTCCAATGTCTCCCGTGTGAAGCTTGAGTCAAATCTGGAAGAAAGCAGTATAGCTTATTTCGGTGTAGTATAGGACAGTTAAGATATATATATATATATATAGGGTAAATAAGATATCCAGATCCAGAGTGTGAGACAGAGAGAGGGTGGGTTAGAGACATAGAGAGGGTGAGACAGAGAGAGAGACCGAGAGGGGGGAGAGAGAGACCGAGAGGGGGGAGAGAGAGACCGAGAGGGGGGAGAGAGAGACCGAGAGGGGGGAGAGAGAGAGACCGAGAGGGGGGAGAGAGAGAGACCGAGAGGGGGGGGGGGGGAGAGAGAGACCGAGAGGGGGGGGGGGGGAGAGAGAGACCGAGAGGGGGGGGAGAGAGAGACCGAGAGGGGGGGGGAGAGAGAGACCGAGAGGGGGGGGGGAGAGAGAGACCGAGAGGGGGGGGGGAGAGAGAGACCGAGAGGGGGGGGGGGGAGAGAGACCGAGAGGGGGGGGGGGAGAGAGAGACCGAGAGGGGGGGGGAGAGAGAGACCGAGAGGGGGGGGAGTGAGACCGAGAGGGGAGAGAGAGACCGAGAGGGGGGGGGGGGGAAAGGTCGAGAAGGGGGGGGGAGAGACCGAGAGGGGAGAGAGGGTGGGTGACACACACAGAGAGAGAGGGTGGGTGACTAGGTGGGTTACACACAGAGAGAGAGAGGGTGGGTGACACACACACACAGACAGAGAGAGAGAGAGAGAGAGAGAGAGGGTGGGTGACACACACACACACACAGAGAGAGAGAGGGTGGGTGACTGACTGACTGGGTGGGTGACGGGGTGGGTGGTTGGACTGACTGGGTGGGTGGTTGGATTGACTGGGTGGGTGGGTGGACTGACTGGGTGGGTGGGTGACTTGACTCATTGACTGGGTGGGTGATTGACTGGGTGGGTGGGTGACTTGACTTTGACTTGGGTGGGTACTTGTGGTGTGACACACACACTCTCTCTCTCTCTCCCAACACACACATTCTCTCTCCCCTACACACACTCACACACTGTGGAGTATGAGGCACCGATCCGAGCAGGCCACCTTCCTCTGCACTCAACACCCGCCCCAGGCTGGCCAGCCCAGCAACCGGGAATGGTGGAAGAAGTGAACCTGTGCATGTGACAAAGCGCCAAGACTCTGCCCTCCAGCATCCACACCCCGTGCGCATCAGTACCTCCAGCCTGCTCCCTATGTGTGACAGTACCTCATCAGCTTCCCCCTCACACTCCGCCCGCATCGAGCGGGCAAGCATGGAAACTGGAGCGGGCAAGAATGGGAGCGCGTGACGCCAGCTAGCCGTGACTGCGTACCACAACTGCCCCGCTCCCCCCCGTGCCCATCTCCCGCAACCCGGGAGCGCAGGAGGCAAGGGGGAACCCCCTCTCCCTCCCGAGGAAAAAATCACCCCCCCTCCCAAGGAAAGGATCACCCCCCTCCCGAGGAAAGGATCACCCCCCCCTCCCTCCTGAGGAAAGGATCACCCCCTCTCCCTCCCGAGGAAAGGATCTCACCCCTCCCTCCCGAGGAAAGGCTCACACACCCCCCGGCAGACACACGCGCACACACACACACGATACAAGGGGGGGATGCATGAGAGGACATCAGTACTTACCTCTGTGTAGAGAAGGAAGGGCGGGCTTGACTGCTCAGCTCACATAGAGCATGACAGCGCGCCAACACGTGTCTGCCTAATCAGGAAGGGGGATTTTTTTTTTTTTTGGCCGGGCAGGGGATTTGAAACAAAACCGCGTGCACTGCTTGGCAGGTCGCCAGCGGCCTAAATCCAGTCGCCACGGGCGTGCGGGGGTCCTTATTTGTCGAGTACTGTATATATGTGTTTGTATATATATATATCTAATGAAATTGCTGACATTTTGCAAAAAAAAGCACTATCTCGGCGAAGCCGGCAAATCAGAGGAACAAGCTTACTCGTTGGTGTTATCCAACGAGCAAAAAGAAAAACCGGAGAGACTAATATATAAAGTAAACCAGGTAATTGGGCACTGTAAAATAAATAAAGTGCACTAAAACAGGGAGGTGAGTTTTAAAGAATCCAAGTTAGGGGACACCGAGCAGAGCACTCCATCTAATGCCCACTGGGAGGCAAATTCTGACACCGTCTCGTCTTGAGTGTACTCTGCCCGGATACGGGAGTGCACCAGTGCCCGGAACATCCCCACAATGTTTATTGGGACTTTCCCTTCCAAACACTGCCTCCTGGTCTTATATATGGCCAGCTTGGCCAATGCCAGGAGCAGGTTGGCAAGGAGGTCCTTGGGCTTATTGCCCCAGGACACTGGGCACGCATAAATAAAGATGTCGGGATCACGGCTACTATGAGTTGCTACCAACCTCCCTTGCAAAATGTTTTTTTTATTTTTATATGTGATCACAGCAGGTTTTATTTCAGTGGGAAAAATCTTTCTCCACATGCTCCAGCAAGTTGGCACAAAATACATAATTCTGTCCCTGTTGGTTGTTTAGCTTTAGAATGTTTCCTTCAATGTGGGACATACAGTGGAGCCGCTCGTACTGTTCCCAGCGACGTGATCATGCATGAGTTGCTGTAACCGCGCTGATTGTGGCCTCCGAGTATTAATGCGGCGGGAGGTCCCATTGAAAGGACTGGACCCCTCACTGAACCATCGCACGGGCCACCTCCCCCCACGCCTCTATTTTTTCAGAGTTTCTGTTTCAGTGCTGGAAACCGTAAGATTGGCTACATCTGTATAGTGTAGTCTTGCACAATCTTAGCAAGTTCAAAACCCAGACCCACAGTGTGTGTGTGTGTGTGTGTGTGTGTGTGTGTGTGTGTGTGTGTGTGTGTGTGTGTGTGTGTGTGTGTGTGTGTGTGTGTGTGTGTGTGTGTGTGTGTGTGTGTGTGTGTGTGTGTGTGTGTGTGTGTGTGTGTGTGTGTGTGTATGTGTGTCAATTGGAGTGCTACTGGAAAAGTGACCTCAAATACAGTATTCACCAGTAAACAAAGAAGCCCCAATGCACATCTAATGGGACAAATTATTTAGTTCATTTCTATACCTGTAGGTTTCTCAAAAGTATGCGTCATTTAGTGTGACCAAAACATGTCAAGCTTGCAACAGCGTCACGGTAAACCCATCTCAGCATGTCATACACTACCTATTTAATACCGTCTCTTGTATTTCTTCCACTGCATAGAGAAAAGAGGAAACAAAACAATAATATACCCAATGACATGCCATGCGTGACATGTATATGGTTGACAGGTGGCTTGTCCAAAAATACTGGACACAATGCTAAAATATTCGAGACCCCCAATACATATAAAAAATATAGCTCCCCCCAATTCATATACAAAATACCCCCACTACTTATAAAAAAATATACCCCAACCCAATACATATAAAAATATTCCCCAACCCCCCCAATACATATAAAAATATACCCCAACCCCCCCAATCATATAAAGATATACCTTGACCCCCCAATACATACAAAAAAATACCCCCAATACATATAAAAAATACACCCCCAATACATATACAAATATACCCAACCCCCCCAATATATATTTTAAAAAAAATACACCCCCAATACATAGAAAAATGATACTTACCTTGGAGATTGTCTCAGGTCAGGCCCGGTGGCTGCGGCAGGGCTAGTGGCTGCGGGGGTCGGGCGGTGTGCCTGCGGGTGGCGGTTACTGCGGGAGGGCCGTTGCTGTGGGAGGTACCAGTTGTTGCGGGGCGGTGGCTTCGGAATGGCTGGGGGGGCAGTGACTGCGGGAGGGCCAGGCGGCAGGTCACAGACGTTGCCGCCAGCCCCGGCTCTCCCCCGGCTCTCCCCCGCTGCAGGCTTCTCCCTCACTATCTGTCCTAACCCGAGGTGTCTGCTGCTGCTGCTGCTGTCACGTGCGCCGGGCCTCCCTCTAACGCCGGCGCGCCGGAACCTTATCCCAGCTGACTTTCGGCGTTGATGTTAGAGAGACCCGGCGCGCACGTCAGCAGCAGACACCTCGGCGTGCGACAGACAGGTAGGGAGATGCCTGCAGCGGGGGAGAGCCGGTGTCGGCGGGAACTGCTGTGACCTGCCGCCGGGCCCCCTGCAGCCACCCTGCGTTCTGAGAGAGGTAATACCGGACATTACCTTTCATTTTATACCGGACGCAGGGGCAAAAATACCGGGCTGTCCGGTTCAAAACCGGACACCTGGCAACCCAGGGACAGGGACTGTGTCTGCAAAATGTCTCTGTAAAGCGCTACGTAAAACTAGCAGCACTATACAAGAACAAACTATTATTATGCAGATTTGTATGCAGTATATATTTGTGGCAATTAAAGTGCTACTGGGAAATTGACTTCAAATATACACTATTAAACAAAAAAGCCCCAATACACATTCAGTGTGACAAATTGTTCAGTTCATTTCTATAGAGCTTCCTCTGGATTAATATGCTGTACTGATGCAGCGGCCGTTATTCGAACACATCACGGCGCCGTTTTTGAGTTCTCTGCTGTTCCCCACGCAGCATGAACACGGCCAATCGCCCCATGCACCCGCGCTAACACGGCCAATCGCCCCATGCACCCGCGCTAACACGGCCAATCGCCCCATGCACCCGCACTTATCGCGGATGTTTTGTTTGAATTTCATGGATTCTGTTTCTTGGTTTGCAATAAAATGGATGAATTGTAATGTGTACAGTGCTTTGCTACTGTGTCAATTTCATGTTTTTGAAAGCCAGAACACTAAAACTCATTTTTCTGCACTCGCCGCGCTCGCATCTTAGTGCGGGGAGGCTTGAATTCATCCCGCGGTTTCAAATCGGGATTCCGATGTACATGACGCGTGAAGTGTTCGAATAACGGCCGCTGCATCAGTAAGTACAAATATTGGATAAAGTATTGGTTGTCTAAATTTAGCATAGGTTGGACTTGATGGACTTCTTTTTTTCAACCTCATCTACTATGTAATATAGGGTTTTTTTTCTATGTTCTTCTATAGAAACATAAACATTGATGATATATAACCTCTTGGCGAACATATTCTGCTCACTTTCCTATATGTTGTGCTCCTCAAACCGTATTGGATCCTTGCCTTTCCTAAACACTTATCATAGCTTTGTGTCTACCCCAAGCAGTTTTGAATTACTTTAATGTACTATCTCCACCACCTCAATTATGAGCCTATCCCATGAATCAAGACCCTCTCTGACAGCAGCACTTCCTCACATTTCCCCTGAACCTCCTCCCACCCTGCAGTTTGAGTATGTCCTAATATGCACTTCTTTGCCTCTGATTATTAAGTCAAAAGGAAACATATTTCATTCATTTAAATAAGCAATTTATTTGATGTTATCATGTGCAGTCCAATCCCACTTTAGTTTTTTTTTCTCTCCATTGCTGAGGCTTTTTTTGGGGGGGGGTTGGGGGGGCTGCATACATTTTAGTTCTTACAGTAATAGTAAAATTATGAACATGCTTGTATTCACTTTCTTTTTCGTTTTTCTTCCCCCTTATTGTAAGACGGTTAACACAGAAACAATGGGGAACAGATCCATTGGTGTACTAGGTACAAACAGTAAAGGCTCCAAGCCAACATTTCTGTGCTGTGAGGTACAGCATTTGTATTTCCTGCATAACATTCCAGATCTGATACAATGACTCCCAGTGCTGAGATTATGCTCGAGTACCTGGGAGAATCACAGATGTTGTTTCATCCTTCTTAGTAGAGAATCTTGCAGCATAGAGGCAAAAAACATCAATGAAACAGTGAAATTGTTTGCAAAAGAAAAAAAATAAAGATTGCATTTGGGGCCACGGCTATTTGCATCTACTTGGTCAGATGACTACTGGCAGAGGCCAGCTCTGCAAATGGCCTCAATTATTTTTTCCTTCTGAAAACCACATTTTAGCTTGGTAAGGATTTTTTCCCCCACTGTGGATGGCATTCAAAGCAGAAAAGATTCTACCAGAAACTATAAAATCTAGGGCTGAAGTGGTCGGCCTCAGAAGAGTGGTGGGCAGTAAAATAGTGTCGTAAGCGGTTAAACAGGCTAGGATATCAAATGTGGGAACCCTGCCCAGTAAAGGATAAACATGTGCAGTTACTCGTCGTTGCTTTCTATTCCAGCATGCATCACGTTTAAGAGAAAGTGGGGCTGGAATGGCAAAGCTATGCATAGTTCAAGCTATAGTTCATGCTTGAAAACCAATAAACGTATTACTTTTTGTACCTAATTAATTTCCGAGTTTGGAAATGCTGGATTTTAGACGTTTCAATCCCACTTTTCTTTAGCAATCTGTGATAATGATTTTAAAATTGAGAATTCTTATGTGGGCAGATCTAGGATACGTCCTGTTGAAGGTATTTAGGGAATAGTGTTTGAAAACTTTACAATGCCTTACATGTAGGGTGAGCTAGGGGCTAATGAGACATTTTTGAATGGAGACGTTGAAATCAAAGCTTTCAGAACCACTGCTCAGGGTTAAGTTATTATACTAATGTGATGTGTATTTATATATGTAACAGGGTATGTCCAACTGTACCTGTTTCTCCCCCACATAGTGTATCTGCTATGTATGCCCTGTTAAGATCCAGGCATTAGCAGGTTAATCTGTGGGCCCGTGGGCCCCCTCTTGCTTCCCCAGAAAGTGAAGGAAGGTAGGTGGTGTCTAGTAGCCTGTGTACAGCCCCTTGTAGGTGGGTACAGTCTATGAGCCCGCCCCTTCCAGACGTTTCTAAGGGAGTAGGCTAAAGTTAGCGAGCAGTTCTTCTGAGCTCCTCATGGAGTGAGTAGGTAGAAGGAGTTCTCTTGGAGCTCCTGGTGGAGTGAGGAAGTAGAGGAGAATGCTACTCTACCCTTCTAGGAGTAGGTATGGGCGTAGGAAAGGTCTGGCTCTGATCCTGAAAGGGAGTAAGAGGACTATGAGTCTTCCCCATTGTGGGGCAAGCATGCCATTCTAGGCCAGCCGGCCTAGAGACAATCCAGACCAGAATGCCACAAGAGAATGGGCAGGCACCATCCAGAAGTCCTGCACTGCAGGATGCCAGAGAAATAAGAAACCCATACCTGCCAACTCACATGATCCCAGCATGTCACACACAGTTTTGACCCCCTTCTCACAGTCTCCCGGTGAAGTGTAGAAATCACACGGGCAGTGAAAGGGGGTGCCCGCTGGCTATTTACATGGTGGACCATGAGAGCAGGAGCGTGAAGACACTCTTTGCGTTGTTGCACTGGTGGGCGGAGTTTGGGATTACGTCGTTTGCTGGGTGTGCGGCGTTTGTGATGAAGCTGAACACGTCACTGCTTTGGGTGTGCTGAGCCTCACACATGAAACCAATGAAAACGTAACAAAAGATGATTAAAAAAAAAAAAAAAAAAACCTGAAAAGTTAGAAATAGATCAACACAATCAGGTTATCAACTAATTTTATTTTTTGGGGGGGGACTATGGATTAACAACGTACTACGCAGATTTTAGAAATAAGCAAAGAATGAATTGAACATGAAAATACTTTGAATACTAATAACATTCTGATTTCGTATCCACAAAACATGGCCTGGGTAAAGTTACCTAAGGAGATGGTGTTGAAAACTACCAGACTAAATTCAGCAAATAATTGGTTCTCAAATCTCGCATTTTTAAACAGCAGTAATCCAACAAAGATACAGCCCAAGTACTGTATAACGCAATGTGTGTGACTTTCACGCATTAGAATTGTATCTCGAGGTTTCACGAAGCATACAGTAAATCTCACACCTCTGGGAGCGGAATGGAACATCTTGCCGCAACCACCCTGCCACTGCCATTTAGCCGCCGCTGGACGTCTCGCCGCCGGCATCTCGCTGCAGCCATTTAGCTGCTGCTGTCGCCGCCACTAAGGGAAGTGCTTTAGCATTTATTAGTACTATGGGTTAACTTTAGGGGTTGTAGGGTTTGGTTTTTAGGGTAAGGGGGGGGGGACCGTCTAAGGTTTTTTGTGTAAGGGGACCAGGGTGAGGGAACCAAGTTAAGGTTTTTAGGGTAAGGGTAAAGTTAGGAGCTTATCTTGGCGGCGAACCAGCCAACGGCGATATGTCCCTGCAGTGAGGCGAGTGGCGGCTATACACTGGTGTCTTGGTCGCAGTGAAACGGCTGCGACCAAACGTCCCAGACCTAGGAGAGTCTGAGAAATAGTTCTAACCCTGCCCCATTCTGTCATTACCTCCACCACCCCCACCTTTGTCATTGACCCCCACCCGCAGGCGCCATTCCTGCTCTCACAAATGTCATTGTCCCGCCCCTGGCAGCTTATCCCCACCTCCTTCTGCAGACACGGATCCCCTGCTCTAGAGGTAAGGAGGGGTCTCATGCAGATCTCAAGCATGTGTGGGGCTCAGACTCTCACTCTGGAGTGGGGGACCCTTAATAGCTATGAAGATGCCATTTATAACAAGAATATATTTTGGTTGGCTGAGGATTCTAATCAAAATCATGAATAAACAACTTAGGCTGAGTCCCCGCTGGCGCTGAGTACGCTGGGTGTCCTGCATTTACGTGGGGGGGGATGGGCATTGCGGGTAGTTGAGCGTGCGGAATGTATAATTTTTTTTGTTTATCTAAACACCGAGCGCGGTGAGCGTGTGTGCGTGCGCGCACAGCGTGAGCGGGGACTTACATATATCTATGTAAGTAAGCGCCGCGCGCTCAACGCTAGCGGGGACGCAGCCTAAAACAGGAATAAGGAGCTGTTGCACAACATTATGGAAAAGTTGAGAATTTAGTGTTCTCTAGACCAGCGGTGTGCAAACTGTGGGGCGCGACCCCCAGGGGGGGCGCGACACTGCCGACGGGGGGCGCAGGGTTTACAGAGGCCCCGCGCGCTTCCCGAAGGCACTTAAATTAAGTGCCGGGGGAGCTGCAGGGCCTCTGTAAACCTAACTTACCGTGGCTCCGGCGGCTTCCTCCCTGTGTCGCCATGGCAACGCAGCGTCAAAATGACGCTGCGAGGTCATGTGACGTCACGTTGCTATGGCAACGTGACGTCATTACGCCGGAGCGCGGGTAAGTTGGGGTTGGGAGGGGGCGCGGGAGTGAGGGGACAGCCGGCAGGGGGGCGCAGGGAAAAAAGTTTGCGCCCCCCTGCTCTAGACTATAGATTTTGCTTAAGGATAATAAATGTCTCTGAATAACCACATTACTACAATATTATTTTGAATGATTAGTAGATAAAGGAATTATTTTTCTGTTCACTTGTATTTTATAAGAGGTCTTTATACTGTAGATGAATCAAGTTTAGGAGGATACCAGACCTCCAAAGTCTTTGTTTGATGTTCAAGAAGTTTATAATTAAATGGATGTGAAAATAAATTTATGTATATCAAAGTGAGAAGTGTTACATTTACCATGTGCTCTGAAAGGGCACCATGAAAGAAATATCCAAAAATAAATGCAGTTCATAAGAAATGAACCAATGTGTGAAGTGACATTTGAAGCTATTCAGAGGAAAAATATAGCTTAAGTGGTCTTCCTGCGGTACTAAGATATGCACCTTGAAATGAAAGAATTTCCCAGTGATTGGAATATTTTTCTATGGTTCGTTTCGTATGGGGGAAAAAAGCAACTTTGAACTGATAGAAACAGAAACATATGTATTATATATATTTAAAAATAAATCAATAATCATAAGTAGTGTTTGAATTATGTGAGGAAATACAAATAGAGAAAAATAGGAATTTAGACGTAAAAGCAGGAATAGAGTTAAAAACTGCATTTGGTACCAGGCATGCAATTTATGGGTGATTATTTTTGATCTAATGGTGTCGTTAGCTGAAATAGTAATGTAATAACATAATAGACCTTGTTAAAAAAGAAAAGAAAACCTGTCCATCAATTCGGCCTTTGTTAAATGCTAATTGGGGCAAAATACTCATTCTACATTTACAGGTACAGTATATTGCTACAGAGGCTCAAACAAAAAAACCCGGTGAGACATTTACCAATAATGGTAAAAACATCCTTACAGACTCCAGAAATGGCAATCTGATTTCTCCCTGGTTCAATGCTCTCTCCCTATGTTTGACATACTGCAAATATATATTGTATGTGTATTTTAATTTTTTGGGGGGTGGAATCTTGGCTCTGCACATTTGACAGGAGGAGAACGAATAACACTTATCTATATTATTACATCGTGACATTTAAGTATATTCTTTTTTTTCTGTTTATTGCTTATTCTTTTTTCTGTTTATTGCTAAGGAAGCAGCCAATATATTGCACACTGTAAATATGTTTGGAAATGGTATGAACAGCTATGATGTTATTCTTTTTTGGCCACAGAATTGTCTGAAAGTCCATTAGTAGATGATGATGTGCAGGAATCGGAGTTTTGGGCCAAACCTCTTCTTCACCTCTGGCAGAAAAGGCTGCACAGTTTTGCTGCTGAAAGAGAGTACAATGCATCTGTTTCCAAAAACAAACCATACTGCGCCATTTGCACTCTCTTTTTGCCTTATCACAAGGTAAGACTTAAATGAGGAGTTGAATCTTAAGGGATCAGCTTGTCAAGCAGTATGACCTTCCTCGTTTCCGGATAAACAGTTGGTTTCTAACACAAATATATCAGTTCATTCACTGAAATACTCTGTAATTGCATATAACGTTCTTAATAGCATTCACCCAGCAAGAAACACTTAATCTGTGGCGCACTCTAAGGAATAACTTCAGGGAGCTTCCATGAGGTTTTGAATTGAGGGAACCATAACTTTTACGAGACGATTTAAACAATCGCATGCATTTTCTCCTTCGCCACCGACAGTGTCAAGTATGTTATCAGTGGACGTTTTATGTGAACAAAGTCATTTGCCTGTTTTAAGATGTGTCATTGCTCTCACTATTTCCTAATTGCTGCTGATCCTGAGTTGGGAGAACATTCCAAATATGTTGATTTTAAAAATGTACAATGCAGTATGTAAAATGAACATTGTTGGTTTCCTGAAACCTGACAAAAGTTTGGAAATGCAACGTGTCTCTCCCATACCTTGAAGCCCTTGGGTTTATTATATATGTATCACAACCAGGATCTAGTGTTCTCTCATGGTGAATATTTTTACGTTTTGTAATTATAAGGTCACAAGTTCAGAATAATAGTATATGATGTGAAATACATCTATTTCAGATCTGATTTGCGATTTAAACAGTAATCCCAACCAATTATTTTTTTTTTACATATTTTCTGTACTGGGAGATCCCCAGGAGCAGGTCTGTGATCCCCCTAAGTCTGGGGACCCCGATTCCTTGTCGGTTTTTGTGCCAGTGAGAGAGACATAAAACGACAAATATGGCTGCGCAGTGACTAATAGAAGTCTGTAACGTCGTCTTCTGATGACGCCATGACTTTCTTTTGGCCATCTGAAGGAAGCCTGACCCCAGGGCCATTTTGTGCACAGGGAGCAGATTATCTGTTATGGGCAGTACCATGGGATCTGGGGGCTGCCCTGAACTTTGGGGACCACAGAGCAGACTTTAGGGACCATCCTGGTTCAGATAAGATTCTTTAAAAATCCCCAAAATTAAGTTGTGTGGATTGTTGCTTTCAGCAATGGTTTATGGGTAAGAGATTTGTGTTGTCCCTACAGGGAGACCCAGAAAAGTTCATTTGACATGGTTCTTATAGCAAATGTCCATATTTTTTATGATGTATAAAAGAGAGTAATTTTAGTTTATGTAACTTCATGTAATGTTTAGCATTTGTGATTTTTAATTACCATAGTTATATACAGTATACTGCTGCACAGCATGTAATCTATATATTTTTAATGCTTTGGAACAGTCATGTTTTGCCTCTGTCTTCGTGACCATGTATATTGTTGCAAAAGGGCTATAAAATAATTCCAGACCCTGCAAGAGCAAATTACATCTTAATATCCTTGTATGAGGCTTAGAAATTATTTGAGTTATGGGTACCAGTAATGACGGGCAAAATAATATAAAGTGGTGTACCTATAATGCGAGTACAAGGGAGGGCAGCTCTCTTCCTAAACTTTCAATCCACTCCAAAAAAGTACAGTATGCTCACAAGGGACGTGCAAGTCTTGCATTATCGGATAGGATTTCTTGCATTTAAAATCTATAAACTTAAACGCACTTATTTCTTCCACTTTTTTTTAACATATATTAACATGAGACAGACAAACTAGCATACGGCATAGCTTGTATATTCTTAATGAAGGACCACTTTGATTAAAGCTAGGTTTACGTTTGGGTTAGCTCCATGTTACATTTCAGCAGGCCAGGATTGTGTGACCTGAACAGAAATGGCTATGATTTAATAACGGGGGTAAAATGATGACGATGATAAAGCCAACCGAATTTGCAGCAGTTTTTGTTCATTGCATTAGTTATATATATTATTATAATTATTTGCTCTGCAATTATTGGAGGTAAAGTGTATTTACATTTGTTTACGTTTACGTTTACGTTTAATTTACAGCATGTGGGGTTTGTGTGTTTTTCAGTCAGACACCTATAACTATGAAATTCAGTCATACTGGGAAAGTGTATCAAATGGGATAACTCCATCCGATCCGAAAACAAAGCCTTTGATCCCAGAGATGTGTTTCATATACAGTGAAGACAATACAGAGCACTCACCTCCGAATGCCTTTATCAAGGATGATGGAAGAAGTCAGCTGCTTACCTGTACAGAGTGTTCTGTGCAGGTTCATGCAAGTAAGAAGAACCCACCCGTCTGTATATTCTGTTTCATGTGTATCTCGACTCACAGGACATTTTATAGCTTTTATAATTATTCATGTCATGAAATACTGGAGGAGTTTGCATCCCTTTTCTCCACTGGTACAACCATTCAATAGAATCGGTACTTTAGACTACTTAAGGATGGTGTTCAGTCTCAGGTAGGCACCTCTCGTGTGTAAAAAGTAGCAACAAAAAAAACAATCATACAATATTGTAGGCCCCTTATGTATCTACAGTAGTGGCAGTGCCCTATACATTTTTTTTTTCTCGTGTGCTATTTAGCAGTCAGGTGTTCTAAATACTAATGAACACACATTCCCAGCAAGCTCTAACTCCAGAACCCACCACATTGTGTGTGTGTATGAATATATATATATATATATCTATATATATATTACACACACACAGTGGTTGACAAATCACCCAAAAATCTACTCGCCGAACCAAAAAATCTACTCGCCACCTAGTCCCGCTCCCAATCCCGCCCTGCTTGGTGTCGGCCATGAGGAGGTCGCCACGGGGTCAAATCCAGTCGCCACGGGGTCAAATCCAGTCGCCACGGGCCTGTATTTTAATGGATTTGTCGAACACTGTGTGTGTGTGTGTGTGTGTGTGTGTGTGTGTGTGTGTGTATATATATATATATATATATATATATATATATATATATATATATATATATATATATATATATATACACAGGTAAACCCCGTTATAACGCGGTCCTCGGGGTCCACCCCGAGACCACCGCGTTAATAACGGGGTCGCTTTAATTTGAGAAAAAAAAATGGCCGCCGCGTGCCTGTTCGGGAGGGAGTGAGGAGGGAAGGAAGGAAGAGGTGTCCGGAAGCCCTACATGCGGGCCACATGCCTCCTCCCTCTCCCTCCCAGCCCTCTCCCTCCCAGCCCCCTCCCTCTCCCTCCCAGCCCCCTCCCTCTCCCTCCCAGCCCCTTCCCGCGAGAGGGAGGCCCGGGGAACAGAAGAAAAAAAAACTGCCGAAGTCATCAGCTCCGGCGCGAGAGGGAGTCCCGGGGAACAGGTGATCAGCCGCCTGGACCCCTGCAGCACCAACCTCCCCAGCACCGTCACCACCCTCCCCCTCGCAGGACCGGGCCCCAACGCCCCGCCGTAGCGCAGGGTCGTCCTGCCACTCCGCCGCATCGCAGGGCCCTGCCACCCCCCCACCCCCCAATGATGTCCCACCCCCCACCCCGGGCCGTACCGCCAACCTACCCCCACCTACCTGCCCCCCCGCACTGCACCGGGCCATCCCACCAGCCCCCGCAGCATCGGGGGCCCCCGCACTGCACCGGGCCATCCCACCAGCCCCTGCAGCATCGGGGGCCCCCGCAGCCATCACCCCCCTCCACCGCAGCACCACCCCCAGCGGCACGCAGTGCCCCCACCCTGTAGCCCCATGCCTGTGTTTGTGTGGTTTGTGTGGTGTGTGCGGTGTGAGCAATGAGCAGTGTGTCAGTGTGTGCAATGACCAGTGTGTGCGCAGTGTGCAGTGTGAGCAATTAGCAGTGTGTCAGTGTGAGCAATGAGCAGTGTGTCAGTGTGTGCAGTGTGAGCAATGAGCAGAGTGTGTGCTATGTGAGCAATGTGCAGTGTGAGCAATGAGCAGTGTGTGCAGTGTGCAAAAAAAAAAAATTTAATTTTTTTTTTAACGGGAGCCACGGGAAAACCGCGTTATAACCGAATCGCGGTATAGCGAGGCGCGTTATAACGGGGTTTACCTGTATTTGTGTATATATATATATATATATATGTATTTATGTGTATATATATATATATATATATATATATATATATATATATATATATATATATATATATATATATATATATATATATATATATATATATATATATAACAGCAGGCACTTCAGAGGCTCCAAAGAAATAGGTGCTTGTTCAACAAAAATAACAGGAAACCAGGTGTCCCACCAAGGAGACAAAAAACAGCACTCAAGGTATATTGCAAAAGTGTATTTAAAAAAAAGCAGGCACATATAAATCCAATGTTTCGGTCCTGTATAGGACCTTCCTCAGGGGCGTGCTGGAGAACACTGCCCAAGGAAAACATATATACCCATCACCCACCTGTGTGCATAATCAAGAACCAGCTGATTGTAATTAAAAACGGGAGTACTGTAGGCGCATGGGAGCAATGTCATCACTGTGCAGCAGCCCAGCCTCACCACTCCTCTGTTTACACTTAGCTATCAATGCCAGACACACCGCACATGTGCGCCTGCGGGTGGAGCCAGTGAGCACATCAGTCATTCTAAGGCATCCGCTGTTGCCATGGCGACGCAACTAAAGCGTCTGTAACCATGGGAGTGTAGGCAGAAGCAGACTGCAATAGGGAGTTATCATTGCCCCTGCTCCCTATTGCATGACTGGTGTGCTCACTGGCTCCACCCGCAGGCGCACATGTGCGGTGTGTCTGGCATTGATAGCTAAGTGTAAACAGAGGAGTGGTGAGGCTGGGCTGCTGCACAGTGATGACAGGGCTCCCATGCGCCTACAGTACTCCCGTTTTTAATTACAATCAGCTGGTTCTTGATTATGCACACAGGTGGGTGATGGGTATATATGTTTTCCTTGGGCAGTGTTCTCCAGCACGTCCCTGAGGAAGGTCCTATACAGGACCGAAACGTTGGATTTATATGTGCCTGCTTTTTTTCAAATACACTTTTGCAATATACCTTGAGTGCTGTTTTTTGTCTCCTTGGTGGGACACCTGGTTTTATATATATATATATATATATATATATATATATATATATATATATATATCTTATACTATATTAGTGAAAGCACTGTATGTTTGTTTGCCTGCCTGCCTGCCTGCATGCATGCCTGCCTGCTGGATGTCCGGTGTCCCTAGCGGCAATCTCATTGGTCCCTTGGCCCGCCCGCCCCCGCACACCTCTCATTGGCCTCACACACTCACACCACCCCCTTGGCCCGCCCCCCACACCTCTCATTGGCCTGAGGCGGAGTGACGGGCCAAAGGTCCAAAAAAATAAAACACACACACACACACACACACACACACACACCTCTCTCCCCTCTCCAAATCACCTTTTCCCCCTCCCCAGCGGCATCACCTCTTCCCCCTCCCCAGCGGCATCACCTCTTCCCCCTCCCCAGCGGCATCACCTCTTCCCCCTCCCCAGCGGCATCACCTCTTCCCCCTCCCCAGCGGCATCACCTCTTCCCCCTCCCCAGCGGCATCACCTCTTCCCCCTCCCCAGCGGCATCACCTCTTCCCCCTCCCCAGCGGCATCACCTCTTCCCCCTCCCCAGCGGCATCACCTCTTCCCCCTCCCCAGCGGCATCACCTCTTCCCCCTCCCCAGCGGCATCACCTCTTCCCCCTCCCCAGCGGCATCACCTCTCCCCGCTCCAAATCACCTCTCCCCGCTCCAAATCACCTCTCCCCGCTCCAAATCACCTCTCCCCGCTCCAAATCACCCCTCCCCGCTCCAAATCACCTCGCTTCCCGCCTCCCCGCTCCAAATCACCTCGCTTCCCGCAGCTGCCACGCGGCGCGTAAGATGGCGGACCCCCTTCCTCCCTCGCGGCGCCGAGTCAGACGGTGGCGGCGCCCGGAAGTACAGGTAGGTGTCGCTCCCCACCTCCGGCGCCAAACGGAACTGAGAAAGGGCGCATCAACTGAGGTGTGTGTGTGTGTGTGTGTGTGTGTGTGTGTGTGTGTGTCACTGTCCACTGCCCCCCCCTCCTATCCACTGCCCCCCCCTCCTGTCCACTGCCCCCCCCTCCTGTCCACTGCCCCCCCCTCCTGTCCACTGCGTCCCCCCTCCTGTCCACTGCGTCCCCCCTCCTGTCCACTGCGTCCCCCCTCCTGTCCCCCCTCCTGTCCACTGCCCCCCCCTCCTGTCCACTGCCCCCCCTCCTGTCCACTGCCCCCCCCTCCTGTCCACTGCCCCCCCCTCCTGTCCACTGCCCCCCCTCCTGTCCACTGCCCCCCCCTCCTGTCCACTGCCCCCCCCCTCCTGTCCACTGCCCCCTCCCTCCTGTCCACTGCCCCCCCCCTCCTGTCCACTGCCCCCCCCCTCCTGTCCACTGCCCCCCCCTCCTGTCCACTGCCCCCCCCCTCCTGTCCACTGCCCCCCCCCTCCTGTCCACTCCCCCCCCCCTCCTGTCCACTGCCCCCCCCCCTCCTGTCCACTGCCCCCCCCCTCCTGTCCACTGCCCCCCCCCTCCTGTCCACTGCCCCCCCCCCTCCTGTCCACTGCCCCCCCCCTCCTGTCCACTGCCCCCCCCCTCCTGTCCACTGCCCCCCCCCTCCTGTCCACTGCCCCCCCCCCTCCTGTCCACTGCCCCCCCCCTCCTGTCCACTGCCCCCCCCCTCCTGTCCACTGCCCCCCCCTCCTGTCCACTGCCCCCCCCCTCCTGTCCACTGCCCCCCCCCTCCTGTCCACTGCAGGAAATGCAGGGGGAGGAATCCATGCCTTTGAGGCGCCCCCCCCTCCCTTTGACGCCCCCCCCTCCCTTTGACGCCCCCCCCCTCCCTTTGACGCCCCCCCCTCCCTTTGACGCCCCCCCCTCCCTTTGACGCACGCACGCACACACTGACTGACGCGCACACAAAGCCTGACTGACGCACGCACACACTGACTGAGGCACACACTGACTGTGTGTGCGTCAGTCAGTCTGTGTGTGTTTGTGTTTCTGCCTCAGACTCACTGACGCGCGAGCAAACACACAGTGACTGACGCACACACGCTACATGAAGCTGTAAAGGAGGGAGGGAGGGGGGGGACTGGATTGATGTGAATGGGGGACAAACAGAGAGAGGGGGGAGGAGAGAGAGGAACGGGAACATTACATCCCGGGCAACGCCGGGTCTCTCAGCTAGTATATATATATTTGTGCCAAAAGGAGTGCTACTAAGCGTGACCAAATATATACAACAAAAGACAAAAATATCCAATATGACAAAATACACAGTTAAATACTTCAATGTTGGTATTCTCATGAGGAAGGGTAATTTAGTTAAACCCTTTGGCCAAAGTGTTATAAACCTGCAGCCACTTCACGGCATGACCAGTATATTCGGGACCTAATACTACCTGTGGACGCAGGTTTTTCCATGAGGTAAATGAGAATTTTCAAAAATATTAAGCACCTGTTTACAAGAGCGCAACATTTCTGCTTTAATGTGACCCCTGATCTTTCTATTGGGTTAACTCTACATTTTATCATTTTGAAAAAGTGTAGGCCTGAAACTCTAAGCATTAAATACAGTTACTTACACATAAGCATTTAACAGTTTGCTTTCTCAATATGATACAATGTGTATATCATGTGCAGTTATTTCGTACAAGGTGTACTGTCTCATAGGAGAACCCTTGATATGTGTCTGAAATGCCAAGGACACTTTGTCTTGGTTATTTTCACTTTACGGCTGTCGTGTTCTTGCTCCATCCACCACTAAGTTTCTTGAAGATTCAAAGACCAAAAGGGGCAGAATGAATTAACGACGTTCTCTCATTGCAGGTTGTTATGGTGTTCCTTTACATGAAATTCATGATGGATGGATGTGTTCTCGATGCAGAATTGGAGTTTGGACAGCAGTAAGTTGCATCATTTATTTTTAGACTCTGTGCATGACAGACTAGCATAAAAGGTGATATTCAACAGCTGAGAACTGACTAAAAACCTAGTATTATTGCAAATAAGATATTTTTTTCCCCTACCAGCAGCTGAGAAGCTGCACAGATTGAATGAATGAAGAACACATTTAACACTAAAGCAGCACTTGGGTGTATACAGTACAACCATCTGACTTGCGACTTTTTGCTGAATACACAGGACGTTGTTCTGCACTTGGCACTATGGATAAATATCCACAAGATGGAGATAATTATCTGAGTGACCAAACAAAAGCATAAGTTAAACCCACAGCCCAGACAATTCAGCTGTATTATCACAAATCACACTACGTTTAAGGATGAGGTTTTACAAATACCCTGTAAATTGTACAAGTGAAGTCCGTTGTGATGCAGTGAAGGGAACAAGCAGACTGAATTGTTGTCTGTGAATCAATATACTATTTGGGATCTTCACCTTTTATGTCTGTCATTATAACTACTCTACCTTTATCTCTTTCTGATGCCATCATTCATTATAAGCACTGCTCTGTGAAGGGTAAAGACTAAGAGGACAAGTGATGATGGCTCTGAGTGACTTCTGATTGTGACTTCCTCAATCTCTGCCTTGTGACTGTAAACTGTATTGTTACCTTACCACAAGAAATTTACACATGACCCAACATAAATTGACTGCTGCCCTATGGAAAACCTATGGGGCACAGACGATTTAGGCAAATGTGTCCACAGTGCCAGTTCATTCTCATGTCGCAGCTCTTTATTGTACTCTGTATTTATTCCTTAGCAAACACAGTAGGGATACATCCTAGTTTTGTCACACATAATCCACTTATGAGACTGTTAAATACAAATGTACTGTATGCTGTGCCACACGGGAAGCAATCTTGTAGAACACTGTGTACACTACTTACTTTACTATACAAATACACTTTATTTGCATTACTTATAGACAAGTCTTATTTCATCCCTGGATTTGTTCACCCCTGTGTTAGACTATTATTTTCCACAGAATACCTTTAGAGATTATTATTTTTTGCTTGATAACACTTGTAGGCTACTGTGAGAAAGCTTATTTAGTCAATTATTCTTCACTTTATTCTTAAAGTGAAAAGCACAATTGTATTTCTCATTTTATATTATGTTTTGTAGGTTTAACTGGAATATGTTTTTATTGTTCTTGCTTTCTTGGCACCGTGGAGCACATCTGTATATAAATTACAGCATACTATGTGTGTAATATTCTGGTACCTGGATGTTACAGAAAATTGTGCAAACATTGGCCAAGCATATATTACCATTTTAGCGTAAACTCTGATCTCTACCTATGCTGTTCACTGAGATTACAGTACAGCATATGGAAATCTATCTGCTAAATATATGGGGTCGATGTATCAAAAGAATGAGGTTAAACACACACCATAAATGAAAAAAGGGTCTTATACCATTTATTTTTATTATTGTTATTATTAAGTGATCAGGTGAACAATGTTTCAAGTACACACAACTTCGTCCTCAGGTAAAATACTGATGAATTGGTTGTGTACCCCTGAATTGTTGTTCACCTGGTCTCATAATAATAATAACAATAAATGGTCTAAGTAAGACCCTTTTCCCATTTATAGTGTGCGTTTAACATTTTTTTGTAATCACTAGATATTTATTAGTCGCAGTTTAAAGGTGATTTTGTCACTTAGGTGTGCTGTACAAGGCAAATATCTTTTCTTTTGGGTCTATGTATCAAGGCAACAATTGTGCTATTTGAGGGCATATGTATTAAAACAATATGATTTTCTCCTTTGATAAGTCAGTTTTTTTGTTGTTTTTTTCACCGTTGTTGCTTTGACACATAAACATTGCAAGTCCCTATTATGTGAGTTCCTCGGCGTTCTCCAATGAAGAATCATTGGTCAACATGTCGATCACTGCGTCAGCCTGTCACTTACATTTAAGAGCAACTGTTATCAATTGTCTGAAGACGGCAAAGAATACCAACGGAATTCCTGTAAAGGAAAGGATTTTTTTTTTTTTTAAATTGAGTTTATTTTTTATTTCAATTTGTTAAATTTACTTACAGATTCTTACAAATAACAGTATTACAGTATTTTTGAAACATAGAAAATGGAGTTCTGTATGTTTTGAATAATTATCTGTAGCATTACTAACCCCACCCCCCCCCCCCCCCCCCCCCGCTACGGGAGATTTTTCCTAGGCTACAGGTACTTGTGGTGCTGGTTACCCGTGAGGGTCCAGGAAAGCTTCGCTTCCACGATGTTGTGGGGAACAGGACAGGCTTTAGGTGATCCTCAGGTTCTTTTCATTCAGTAACAGCGCCTCCAGTCACAGCAGGTTACAGCAAAGCTGCACACAGTCCCTTCCATGACAGTTCTTTTCTCTTATACTTCTGTTCAATAGACTGCGACTTAGCCAGACGTATATAAAAGGGGTCTTTATTTGATACAGCCACTGGAGATGGTATTACAGAGTTTGTATATAGTGGAGAATGTGTTTCAGGCCCTTGGATGGTTTTGGTCAGCAGATAATGTTGAGGCCTTGTGCTATGCACAGATCTTGGTTCCCTCAGCCCCAGGAGGGGCTTCCCCGGGTGGGAAGGCACTGACTGTATAATTTGGAAGTCATCCTCCCTAATGCAAAAGGGGAGGGCACAGGGTCTGCACCATGATTGGCTGCAAAACAGACCCAGTGTCACCACCTCTCCACTCGGGGAGGCTGTGTGAGGGGGGTAAACCCCACAGGATAGCCTGTCACTGCCTGTAGCTACTAGGACCTTACGTGACAGGAGGGCAGAAAGATAGTCTTGACCAGCCATGACGAAAAAAGGGGATAACCGGCGCCAATAAAGGTTAAATACCAAACCAATAAAGGTGTGACAGTCCAAATGCAGTCCTTGAGATGATGAAAAATGATGATTCTCACCTCAGCAGAATATATGTGGAAAAAGAGAAAAGAAAAACAGATAATGGTACTTCAAGGGATGTCATTCACATCCCTTGAAGAAGTACGCGCATGCGTACGAAACGCGTCGGGAAGTTTCGAGTTTTTAGAGTGTTTCCAGGTCGTGGTGAAGTCTGCAGTCCCAAAAGGAGAAATCTGCAGTCTTCAAAGTGCTACAACCGATTTGCGGTGGTATCGCGGTTGCTGAGGAGGACTGGAGGAAGTGAGCCTGTGGTGGGACTACAGCGGAGGAGACGTCACGTCCGCCCAGAGGCCCCGTCATCTGAGTCACCTGCCTCCCATCCCGGTCACGTGTGGACGCCAGGCAAAGTGCTCCGGTCGCCATCTTGAGAGCCACGCTGCATGCATCCAGTTCGTTGCCTTAACCTTTCCAGCATCTTGTGAGTAGGGTTGTAATTTTACCCCTCCGGATGCGGTTTATGCACCTTCCACACCATAATAAATTTGCTTTTTATTAATATTAGGACGTGCTAGTGTTTTACGTTTGTATGTCTTGTATGTCCCATATTGTTAGTCCGTGTCCACCCCCCCAGTGTTGATTTACTGCACCATTATCTGTTTTTCTTTTCTCTTTTTCCACATATATTCTGCTGAGGTGAGAATCATCATTTTTCATCATCTCAAGGACTGCATTTGGACTGTCACACCTTTATTGGTTTGGTATTTAACCTTTATTGGCGCCGGTTATCCCCTTTTTTCGTTTTGTCACTCTGACTGGTTGTACCACGAGTCATTTACCTGGCTGCTTATACACTTTATATTCTCATTCGATATATTATTAGCGCTGTTTTGCACCTATCTTTTTTCTGTGATTTCCTTGACCAGCCATGGAGATACTGTATATATATATTCCTAAAGCAGCAGTCCCCTCATTTTTCTTTTTACTATTGCCTGAGCTAGTGTCGATCTAATGGTTGGGAACTCAATTTCTGACATACAGGTACTTGCTGCTGTGTCCAGTGGAAACAAAATGGCTATTGGGGTCTCTCCTGCATGCAACAGAGAGCCACAGTGTCCCTTATTGGTTATCCTACAGCCATATTTGTAGGGGTTTTTTTTAATGTTAAAAACTGGTGCAAAAAACTGCAAGTATCTTTGGAATCAGGGGATCCACCGAGGTTGAGGAACTTAATATTTGTTCCTAGTTTAGGTATTTTGAAAAGAAAAATGCAGCTATTTGAAGGGGATTGATCTTTTCCCACTACTGTATGCTGTGACTGGCCTATATTGTCCTCCATATACAGTGCCCCCTGTCTAGCATATGCTTTGCAAAATCTAGTTTTTCCGTTAGCAGGAAAAAAATGCTAAAATATATAATGTATGTTGTATATTTTCCATTGAGTAAACCGCTGCCATTATGTACTGCAAAATGCAGTCATAAGACAAAAAAGGCTAGGCTGCATTGTAAAGTAGAGTAATTTATTATAGCTTGTACATTTTATTCTTTCTAATGAAATGCATAAAGCTGGAATGGAATGCATTTATTGACCTATAAACTATATTTACTGCACCCTGTTTCATAAAACAGCTTTGTCATATTCACTTTTTTCTTGGTTCCTTTTCCATGTTGCTATCCATAGGAAATTGAGAAATGGGGTAGATTCTGCACACCAAAAAAATAGAAAAATATATGATACTGTTACCGGTGATTCTGGTTCCAAAGACAACCTGCAAATAATCCAGACTTAATTCAATATAGTATAGATGAATCGGGGCACTACGAATTTTTGTAAAGCAAAATGTATATTGTGCCATGAAGAAACACGTTTCGCCTGTTATTACTTCACTTTAAAAAGGCCAGGTAAGAGGCTGAAACGTGTTTCTTCTTGGCACAATGCATTTTGCTTCACAAAAATCTGTAGTGCCCTGATTCATCTATACAGTAGGGCCCCACTCATACGGCGCGTTAGGTTCCAGACCCCCGCCGAGAAGCGGAACATAGCCTAGACGAAAGCGCCCATAACGGCATGAAACGCGTAGATGGAGGACATGGTTTACCTGTCCATGTGTGTGCAGTAATAAAGCTTTTTTCTTTAACTTGGATTCTTGTGCTCTGATTATAGTCACACTACAGTGGCTCAGGATATTTTCTCTCTCTTGGTGCAGAGCGCACAAATGCTATCTTCACCTCCGACATTCCTTCCCTCCTCACTCCTATTCCTACTCCGTCCCAGAATGCAGCATTCCGGAAGCAAACGGAGTGTATGTGCAGATGAGTGGCGGGCAGCGGCCAGATGAAAGCAATCTTATTCATGTTTGCAAATTAAAAATACATGTGTGAAGTCAGGAAACCTTTATTTATAAAACCGCCATATTAGCATAACGCTGAAAAGCGGGGCCCTACTGTACTATATTGCTATCCATAGGAAGACAAAAGTTGTAAATGCTATACGGTCATCTTAATTGATGCGATTGGCAAAAATAAACTACTGTATTTACAAATAAGATTTTTTTTTTTTTTTGTATGAAGTTCTGTGATTATAACGACTGAAGGCTAAACTACCTCTTATAGCAGGGGTGCTCAACTTCAGTCCTCAATAGCCACCTACTGGTCATGTTTTAAGGATATCCCTGCTCCGTACAGGTGGCTCAATCTGAGCCACGGATTGAGCCACCTGTACTGAAGCAGGGATATCCTGAAAACTCGACCTGTTAGTGGCCCTTGAGGCCTGGAATTACCCGCCCCTGTGTTATAGAGTACTTTGATTACTGGAATACCCGTTGTATGTCAAGGCATTATCAATTATTCACCAGCTTAGGGCAGGTACAAGCAGCTAATAGTACACATTCCTGCAATTGATCTGATCGCTAGCACTAGAGAAGTTAAACATTGCATCGTAAAATAGACTCCCAAATACAAACAGAACTGCAGAGCCACATTTTGAAATCCATAACGATTGAGCTGTACATTTGCTGGTGTTTCTTTGGAAATTAAACACACCGAAAGTACAGTATGATCCTTTAACACAAAGTTCACAAAGCAGAGGAAGTGCAGAATTATATTTAAAGATCGCACATGTATGTAATGAATTCTTTCAGAATGTTTGTCCATAACTGAGCTCGCCATATTGAAATAATCGATTTGGTGGACCCTGTTGCTTTAAGAAGGGAACTCTGCTTCTAACGAAAAATTAACAAACCTTGTCATTTTTTTTGTAGGCACTAATGAGATTTTTC